>NC_034409.1:133281188-133291745 GCF_002078875.1 Numida meleagris | reverse complement strand
CTCCCCTCCCCTCCTCTCCCCTTCTCTCACTTGCTTTATTTTTTTTCCCTTTCCAGTTTTTGTCAGTGTTGATTACACAGCGGTACTCCGCTTCACTCTAAATGCATAGTCTTATTTGAAACTCACTGAAGCTGATGAAAGCCTCTCCACTGGTCTCAGAAGGCATTACTTGAGGCTCATATTCTATGCATTACCTCAGTGTAAGCATCTGAGCTATGTAAAGAATATAATCTCTTTCTATCATGTCTTCTTTTTGTTCCTATTTCTTAAACATGCCATACAAGCTGTTAATGGAACAAATGACATGGAAACATAATCTGTATTCTTGCAGGTTTTGTGACTGTGCTTGCTGCTTATTTCTTATCACCAAAGTGATAAAGCCCTGTTGGTGATACCATAATTGAGTTTAGTGGAAGTGATTTATCAGATTGCTAACAGAGAATGAAAACATCAGGGAGGGGGAACAAGCAGCAGGAGAATATGAACTTTTCAGAAACAAGAGTCTTAGTTTTTATGCAAAGGGCTGTGTTAATGAAAACCAAGGGGGAAAAGAAAATAGTCACAACAATTTTGCTTACGGAGCAGATAGCTTATCTGAGGAAATAGGATTTCAAAGCCCTTCCTTAAATGTCATCTGGGTTTCACCATCTCTCTGATAACATCTAGCGTGTAGAATCTGTGCTTTACTCCTTGCTGTTAACTCATTAGGAATAAATCTATAATTCTTCATTACGCAGAGGAAACATGAAAGAGTCCTCATTGTCTAAACACAGCACCAAAAACCATACTTTTCATTTTTCTTTCACAAGAAAGTATAATTTTTTCCAAAGAGCTAAACTGAAGTTCTAACGGGCTCAAAAGAAAGCCCCACTGATTTCAATAGAGTTTGGATCGAGATTTTGGTTAGTATATTTTCCTATTCTTACTTTTAGCAATTATTATCCAGTATTTGTGCAGTAGCACTCAAAAGCCCCCAGCTCAGAATCCCACCGTGCTGAACTCAGGATAAGTCCACATGAAGACAACAGGATTTGTCAGCACGTGTCCACCTACTTGCTGCTGGAGACTGTAGGACACCAGGCACAGTGCTCCTCACCAGCCATGAACAGCTGTCCTGGGGGGCTTCCACTACCCTGGGGCAAGGAATCACAGAGTCACGGGATGACAGACTAATCCTGAGTTGGAAGGGACCCACAAAGATCACTGAGTCCAGCTCATGGCTTCACAAAGCATCACCCAAAATTCAAGCCGTGTCCACTGCCCTGGGCAGCCTGTTCCATGCCTGCCACCCTCTAGTGCTTTACTTCTGAGCTCACTTTCCTTGCCATTACCAAAATTAATTCATTAACACAACAGTTTTAATCTTATTTGGCTGAGGAGCCATCTTTTTTGGAGAAATTCTCTTTTTTACTTAATTCATTGTTTTATTTTCCTCTCTACAGGTAGAAGAGATGTGAGACAGCCCTATCAAGAACTTCTGATTTTGATAAATTAATCGTCTTCCTGTAGAGTGACCGATCACAGGAGACTCCGTGAAGCGTGCTTGCACATTTTAGAATGCCCCAAATTCATTAGCTATTCCACTCGAGTTATGAGTTAGTGAGCCACACGAAGAAAATGTGTTTGGAATAACGCTTTGCAGCTCTAGTGTTTTTAAATAGGCAGCTAACAATGTACCATTCCCTCCTATTCAGTTGTTTGTTTTATTTTTCATGTGAAAAGAGAATGTAATCAGCTTTCCTATTATAGAAAAAGATGAGGATAAAGTGCTCATTGTTAAACCATGTCCGCTGGCATCTCCTTATTTTCACATAACAATGGTTATTTTCTAAATCTTCTATTTCCCGTTAACCTGTGTGTGTTTGGTTACTGCTTTTTCTATCATGACTTCTCTAATGTGACAGCATTTAGCTGTGTATATTCTTCTCTTGTTTGGTACTCAGGGATGGCTTCCTTGCTTGTAAATTATTCAAGAAGGTGAGCAGGGCTCTTACCAGGGACCAGAATGGTCTGTCTCCCTTACATCTTCTGTGGAAACTGTCTATTGTGAGAAGTTTACACCATGGTTCCCTGTGCTCTCAGTGTCAGAAATGCTATGAGAACACATAGAGACACTGCAGCAGGTGAGTCTGGTCTGCGGTGGTCAGTGCTGAACTCAGCCCCTGTGGAGCCTTGCAGAGCCTGGGTACTCCCGCCTCAGCCCTGGCTTGTACCCAGACATTTTCGTTCCAGTTCCTGTGCCAAGATAAAGGCAGAATAAGTCAGACAGAAGAAAAAAAGCGGTGAATTTTTGAACAGCCTCTTGCCTCTTGGCCAGAAAGGTAATGCAGCCACGCAGGATCGTTAAAAGCCCATTGAGTGAGGATGTAACCACTCTGATACTCACATAGCTACTGCAAATCCACAGACTGTGAGACTGCAAGATCTCACAGGATGAAAAAGATGTGACAAAAAGATCAGTAGGCACCAGGGGTGGAATTAAGACAGAAGAACTGTGTGGAGGCCTCCAAAACCACAGAAAGAAAATGGACATGACAGAGCTGTCCCACAAGTTCAGCCAAACACTGCAGCAAATATGTATATTGAATAAGGAGAGTTGGCAGGATTGTGGCAGCTGCCAGAAGCCTTTTCTGTTGGTTCTTTAACCATGACTTGATTGTCAATGCATCCAAAGGCCTCAAGAAAGCTTACGACCACAAGCTGCAAAAGGACTCCATTGCTGTATGGAGAATGATAAAGACGTTCTCCAAAAATCAAATTCAGAAGAATACTGGATTCAAAGTCAAGAGGCTTCAAATAAATGAAGGCTGCATGTTCAATAGTATAATATTCACTTTGGCTACTCTCCCTGGGACAACTTTCAGCTTTCAGACTTCATTTGCAGAAGTGCAACTTTCAACCCAAGTCTAAGTGCAAGTAAAGCATTGTCAAGGGAATATTCTAGATTCTCCTACAGGCTCAGCCTGAGCAACTAGTATCAGTAAATGCAACTGGAAGAAGCCTGCTAAGTCAGTAAATCCAGACTTTGGCAGTCACAGCAACTACAGGATCCACACCTCTTTTGTCCTTTGCCACAAAACATTGCATTAATCCATGACAAACTTAAACTCTTTGGTGTAAAAATAAAACCTGCAAGAGCCAATTTAGAGCACTACGAAAAGGGAGGAGGAGAGAGGGAATGAAAGGGCCCTAGGACCATGCCAGAGTAAGGAATCTGTCAGGGGAAAAAAAAAAAAAAACATGATCTTCTAAGGTGGATTGCACTCTGTGTTGCCTTTGGAAGCAAAAACCTCACTGGTTCCTCGTTTGATTCTAATTTTCAAGGCCAGGTTGGATGGAGCCCTGGGCAGCCCAAGCTGGTGGGGGGCAGCCTTGCACATGGCAGGGGGTTGGGGCTGGGTAGCTTTGAGGTCCCTTCAAACCTAAACCATTCTGTCATTTTACGATTCTATGATTCTAAACGTGTGATCATTTCAGTTCTTAGTCTGAGGGCCACAAAGACCACCCTGTAGAGAGGCTGCTGGGTTCTGCACTGAGAACCTTTGCCTTCTGTCCACCTCATCCTCTCCTGCTGGAGCCAGACTCTGACCTCCAGAAAGAGGGGAAACATTGAACGTGGCCTCTTGTCCAAACCTTTCCTATCCCTAGGAATTAATTAATCTTTATTCCAACCTGGCAGGAGTCACATTCAAAGGAGCATTTCGCCAGGGAATCTCTTCCTGAGGATCTAGTTGTGTTTTTGTGATTAATTCTGATTTGTAAGTTTAAGTCTTAAGCCATTTCTGACCATTTCATTTTGAACCACCAAAGCTTTGGGAAGTCATACGTGCTACGAAGGGACATGGTAGCTAGCAGGCCTATTGGCTGCAAATTGTCTTATTCAGGGAAAAACAGTTTACATCAGGGCAACTTTGAAGGTTTTTCAGCTCTTGCTACTATTTTCCTAAATAATGTCATGTTCTTCTATTTTTGAGTTGACAAACACTCTCACAACAAAGATTTTGATGTCACAAACAGAAAATAATGATTCTATGAAAGAGATGAAGCAGGAGCAGATTGTCTCCTTAAAATTAATACAATAATGATAATAATAATAATATATTTTCCAGTAAACACCTCTGATAACAAAAAGTTTGAAGAAAAGTACAGAAGGGAAGTGATACACAAGTCCCAGAACTGTCACTGAGCACACAGTTCGTTTTAAAGCCTCTGAACAAGACATAAGTGGGTCTTTTACCCTGCAGCTATCACTGCCCCCAAAAAAACTCCAAGCCAAGCCAATGAATGCTCCTCTTTCTTCTGTGGAATTCTGACCAGAACATGGTCTTAAATACTACATCAATGCAATTCCCACAGAAGACAAGTTCAAGTTCTGACCCTTCACTTTATTTTTAAACACTTTTTTTTTTTTTTTTTTTTTTGCATTTGAACATGTAAGAAGCAACAGTTTAAAGGGAAAGAAAAGTTCAGATGCTCGATGAAATGGCAGCAGGGAATCAATTGCTTCTGCTTCATCTTGATGCATTTAATGTCCTTACTGTATCGGTGAGACCACCGCAGTTTGCTTTCAGAGAGCGTATTAGACCAGGTATTTCATTAGTGTGAATGTCTCAGAAAATGGCAGAATTGAAAGAAAAGGGGAAAGAACGCAAACTATGAAATTAGGACAGATTTATGACCTGCCTCTAGTCAAGAGAATACATAAGATAAATCAGGGAGAATAGAAAGATGCTATTTGCAGTTCTAAAGGTGGGCAAAAGAAGACGTTCATTGAAGTGCCTTGATAGAAAAGGAGACTTTGAGAAGAAAAGCTTCTTAAACATCAAAAGATAAAGGGCACAAATCAGGCTTAGTGAGCAAGTCTTTGAAATGGTACCAACCTCCAAGTCAGCAAAATATGCATAGATGTAAGTATAACAGCACAATGTTTGCTCATACTTCTGAAAAGTTACTTTCACAAATGAGACTTCACGCCACTGTTAACAATTTCTTTTTTCAGTGTGTGTTTCTAAAAATGAACCAGTAAAGCAGAAAATCCTAATGCTGAGAGAAAGCAAGAGGACTTCGCCTCAACTGCCTACTAAGAATCCAAGGACGAAGGTACCTGCTTGCTTACATATACTGGTGCACACCCAGCTGCTGCAGATGACACTCTGATTCCAGCATGTAATTCAAGTGTATGTGCTGTTTAGATGATTGATTCTCAGAAGTGGGTGCTGTATGGAACTCTGCTGAGCATATCAGTCTGTAGCCTAGGTGAACTGCATGAGGCCAAAGTCAGGGCACCTTCCTTTCAGCGCCTGACAGAAGGCAGAGCCTGGCTAGAAGGTAGGGGCAGGAGAGCTGCAGGGCTGGCTGGTTGTCTTGCTCAGCTGCTCTGGGAGCAAATGGCATCCAAAGAGGCAATGCACTGAAACCACCACAATGCATTGAAACCACCACACCCAGCCGGGTGCACATAAATCTGCACCATTAGCTTCCAGGAGACAATAGGAGAGAAAGAAAGCATAGATTCAGTTCCGTCTTGCAAGGGACTTTGAGAACAGGTAGGCTTGGTGAAGTGACGAAGCATGTTTTCCAAGTGATCTAGAATCACAGAATGGTTTGGGTTGGAAGGGACATTACAGCCCACCCAGCCCCAACCCCTGCCATGGGCAGGGCTGCCCCCCACCAGCTCAGGCTGCCCAGGGCCCCATCCAACCTGGCCTTCAGCGCCTCCAGGGATGGGGCACCACAGCTTCTCTGGGCAGCCTGTGCCAGAGCCTCACCGTCCTCTCTGTGAAAAACTTCCCCCTGACATCTAATCTAAATCTCCCCTCTTTTAGTTTAAAGTCATTCCCTCTTGTCCTGTCACTATGAGATTGTGTAAAAAGTTGGTCTCCACCCAAGCAGAACCCTGGGGTGGGAAGAGCATAGCTGCCTTTACCTTCCACAAACCCGAGGGGCTTAAGAAGGAGACTTGTTGTCTTTCCTGCTTTAAAAAGAAAAAGTTATGATAATCTTTTTTTTCTGCTCCCTCTAATGAAGTCTGCGTAAGGGAGAGACAGAAGGAAGATATTTGCCTATTAAAAATAAATGATTCAGATGTGAGTTTTTGAGACTTGCAACATATGGTTGGAAAACTTCTCAAGGAAAAAAATATCCTCCTGAGACCAGATTTCCTTTTGATAGGAATCTGAGCAAGGGTATGCTTGCTGGGAGCCCCTTACACAGCTCTTGTCAAAACAGATGCCTGGCTGTCCACTGGCAGCAGGGACACCTGACTCTTCCTTTTATCATTGATTGGGTTTGGGCATTTGGGATCGGGCAGGGAGAGCCTCTGCCTTCCAGTGGCACATTAGGGATCATGCAGCATGCTCTCTGCAGAGGGTCCCTTTTGCTGCATCCTTTGGCTTGCTGAGGAGAGCACCAAGGTCTAGCTCAATTTCATAGCACCCCCGACGATGCAGCCAGGGAACAGACCAAGTTCAGAATTAAAACCTCTGAATCCCAAAAGAGATGAAATGCAAAGCTTGGGCATGGAGGGCTGCAGAGGGACACACCTGGAAGGACCAACGCCTTGGTATGCGTTTTGGCTTGGATATTGCCCTGCCATTCTATCAGCTCTAAGTGGAGGTGGGGGAAAGTGGCAGCAGGAACCACCTGGGGAATTGGATGCAGCCCTTGCATTTCAGCAATGCAGGAGGGCATACAGGGGTGCTCCAGCAGCTGTAACAAGTTAATTATTTTCCAAACACAGCAAAGCACAGGGTAAGGAAGGGTGGCATAAAGCCCTCTGGCTGTATGAGCTAGTTATACACAATTCTTTAAAAAGAAAAGATAGATGAGAGGTCTCATGCTGGGTCAAATTGCCCTAATGTGCTCTCTCGGGGACGACAATCTGTTATTGGCACACACACACAGACCAAGAAAGTAAAAAAGGAAAAGAAAAATAAAAGGAAAAAAAATCAGGACACAGGGAGGAGGAGGATGGGAGGGCACCAAAGGCAGTTCTGTGCCACACTCCCTGTCCCCTGCCGTGTGATGCCTGGCTGTGCCGGATGACAAGCAGCCCTACTATGGCTGGGACAGTTATGGGAACCAATGTTTCAGTCCCAGGGACACACAGATGGAGATCTGCTTGGTGTGAGCGGAGTACAGATCCCAAGCAACCCTTTGTGCTGCAGAATCCGTAACAAGGACATTTCTACTTACCCCTGCTATTACCCAAGCACCTGAACATACTGGGCTATGCAGAAGGATGATCACTTCATTTTGTACCTGCTCTCTTTCTATTGTGCGAGCTTTCTGCCACAGCAGCCAAACTGAACTCCCACCCATGTCCTTGGGCACTTGGGTTTTCAGCAGGGGTATGTAGAAGCCACAGTCTCAATTGGAAACCCTCCTTCACTGAGGCATCTGGTAAACATTATCAGCTAGAGGTCTCCAGGCTTTGATTCAGGTCAGCTGGCATCAAAGGGGAATCAGGAGTGTTTGCTTTCCGTTCCAGTGCTGAACAAAATAATCTGTTTTAAAGCTCCAGCCTCCACTTGCCCTTGATCGGAGGTCATTTCTCACAGGAGGAAATGCAAGAGGGAAGAAAAGCTGTGCTGAGCAAAAGCCTCTGCTTTGTTCTAGTGTGTTATGGCTGGCACCCACGGGCCTCCAAAAGAGGGAGGTGACCACACCACCACTTGTTCAAATATTTTGAATAATAAAGATGTTAGCTCAATAAATCTCTGGCAGCAAGAGTAGCCCGGGTTCAGCATCTTCCCCTTTGAACTTTGAGGGGCTGCAACTGATGGTTCATGATCTCAGAGCAAAAGAAAGGGCGGATCAGGACCAAGACCGAGCTTTTGTGAGAGGTTTGTTTTGGTTTGGCTTTTGGGCGTAACAGCCAATGCTGCCAGTTGTTTCCCAGCTGCTCCCTCCTCAAACCCAGGGAGGAGGCATGCAAAGGGGAAAAATGTTCACTCCCGATGCTTTCCCATCTCAACCTCTGTCTCAGCCCAAACATTCACCTTCCTGATTGGGTAATTCTGCATCTCCGGGGGAAGTGCATTCAGCCCTGTCCCAGGGCTGCGGAGCACAGTAACACTTTTCTGTAGCTTGGATGAAGGCAGCAAGATGTAAGGTGTGAGTGAGCTGGGACCACCCAGCCTAGAAAAGAGGAGGCTCTGCGGAGACCTGCGAGTGGCCTTTCAGTATCTAAAGTGGGGCTATAAGAAGGAAGCAGACAGACTCTTTAGCAGGGTCTGTGGACAAGGGGGCAAAGGGAAACAGTTTCTAACTAAAGGAGGGGAGATTCAGATGGGATATAAGAAAAAAAGCTTTTTATAGTAAGAGTGGTGAGGCACTGGCACAGGTTGCCCGTAGAGGTGGTGGATGCCCCATCCCTGGAGACATCCAAGGTCAGGCTGGACAGTGCCCCACCCCATCGAGCAACCTGACTGAGCTGTAAGTGTCCCTGTTCACTGCAGGGGAATTGGAGTAATGGCCTTTAAGTGTCCCTTTTGACTCAAACGGTTCTGTGATCCTGTGATAAGGTGTATCTTATGTGTTAAGTGAGCCTCCTGCTCACTTCGTGAGCTTCCCGACAATTATCCTTAATACAGCAGGACAACAAGACACGCAGGACCTCTGGACAAAAACCTGATTTCTGCACTGAGAATAGGCACACTGTTTGCTGCGGGTACATAATCCACCATACTCAGCCTCTTTCCTATCCAAGACAAAATGTTCCTCAGCTGATTTCATCCTGTGAGGAGGTTGTGATCTTTTGTGAGCGTTTGGGAATGCTGTTAACTGAAATGCGTCACACCAACTATTAGCACTCCGTTATTCCTGTCGCTGCTCTCTCCCCTGTGTGACCACTTACTCAGTGGGGCTTAGTGGCAGTGCCACCTGAGGCTTCCATCCCATCCTGCCCATTCACACCATCTCAATACCCGCAAAAACCACAATTTTGTTTTACTTTTTCCCCTGACCACTCCTTTCAGGCACAGCCCCATCCCCAGTGGTGGGGTCAGCACCGCTGCAGAAATCACTGCTTCACCAGGTTCTTGTTAACTCACTTGTATCACACACAGAAGTGTTTCAGCAGTGGTGAAAGGATTGGGAGTGAAAAATACATCTTGCTCCAAAGCGTTATTTCTATTAAAACACAGCACATTTCAGGATGCGACCGTTTGATGAATAACCTTTCATCATCGACCTAGCAAGCAAATGGAACAGCCAAATGCGTGCTGGGGCTGAAGATTTACTGCTTTCCAATATCTCGCCAACTGCTTTACCTCCATCACGTCACCCCGCTCAGTGCCTTTTCCATCACTCTCTCACAGCCAGCCCTCCTGCACCCCCAGCCTCTTCACATCCTCCCTTGCACCCTACTCCTTTCCCGATGCACATTAGACTGCACAACAGCCCAGCGTTGGGATGGCTTTGGTGTGGTGACTTGATGATTCTTATGGATCCTTCTAACTCAGGATATCCCATGATTCTATGGCTCTATTTCGCTGTTAGCTCACCCTGCCTTTGTCCCCTCCTCCTGCATGTGGATCCATGTATCTCTCTGGCTTTTGTCTCCAAGGAGCCGGAAAAATATAAATGCAGTGAAACAATAATTGCCTTTTCTCTTTTAAATTGCGACACATGGACTGTTTTTGTTTGCTTTTTTGTTTTAACGATTTAGTAGCTTTGAGTAGACAGTTGTGATTTACTGCCAGTGTCATGGCAGTGCTACAAGCCTTTGTGCCGGCTGTAGCTATAGTGGTTTGGAGCTGTTCCTGTCCATGTAGCTTTCTCTGTTACACACATGGGAATTAGGCCCTGTCAGTGCAGCTGCATCCATGCCAAGGGCTGTCCTGGTTTAATGATAACAGATGTACTTAAAGCACTACCAAAACCATTTAGGTAAGCCCCCATGCGTCAAGTGAGAGCACAGCAGGGCTCTCCCCACCGAATGAGGATGCTCTCTGGTGATCTATTAATTTCTATCCCACAATAGTCCATGAGTGAGGCCTGGGCAGCTACTATTTGTCAGCACCTGACCTGGTATTTTCCTACAGGAATCCTTAATCATAGAATCATAGAATTAGTTAGGTTGGAAAAGACCTACAAGATCACCTAGTCCAACCATCCACCTACCACCAACAACCCCACTAAACCATGTCTCTCAACGCTATATCTAAAAGTTTCTTGAACACCTCCAGGGACGGTGACTCAACCACCTCCCTGGGCAGCCCGTTCCAGCACCTGACCACTCTTTCAGAAAAGTAGAATTTCCTAATGTCCAGCCTAAATCTCCCCTGGCACAACTTGAGGCCATTCCCCCTCATCCTGTCACCAGTTACAAGAGAGAAGAGGCCGACCCCCAGCTCACTACAACCTCCCTTCAGGTAGTTACAGAGAGCAGTAAGGTCTCCCCTGAGCCTCCTCTTCTCCAGACTGAACAATCTCAGCTCCCTCAGCCGCTCCTCATAAGGCCTGCGCTCCAGACCCCTCACCAGCTCCGTCGCCCTCCTCTGAACACGCTCCAGGGCCTCAATGTCTTTTTTGCAGTGAGGGGCCCAAAACTGG
>NC_034409.1:133170875-133279903 GCF_002078875.1 Numida meleagris | reverse complement strand
TTAATATATTTGTAAAAGAGTTTCTTGTTCCCTTTAATCCCAGCAGCCAAGCTTAATTCGAGCTGGGCCTTTGCCTTTCTAATTTTCTCCCTGCATATCTTGGCAATCTCTTTGTACTCTCCCCGAGTTGCCCGTCCCTTCTTCCACAGGAGGTAGATTCATCAATGCGGCAGTTTTCTTTCACGTCAGTGAATTCTTCCATTCTCTGTCCATCTTTCAGATTATTTTTCCCTTCCTAGCTTCACACCCACAATTGCATTTGCCGTAGGTTTACCATGACCTCCATTGCATCGGCCTAGGTTCAGTCCTACAGCTTTGTGCAGTGGCTCAGATTAGAGACTCAGAGCCTTAAACACAGCTGGATGGATCTCAAGAGCCAAGTTTCATTGTTTTGCTAAGGAGGTAAGAAGCTATAGGAGATGATCTTTATTCTGAGATATCTGAAATAATAATCACCATAGGGCACACCAACAGGGCAAGGATTTGTTAACATCAGCTGTTCAGTTTTCCAGATATGAGCTGAATTTTTTTCCTGATATGAAATATTTCTCTTAATGCGTGCTTTCACCTTCTGGCTACCCAACACTGTCTCCTTGAATCCTTTTTTTGTAAGAAAAACAGGTATCTCACAGCACTAGAATTTGACCCTGGAAACAGAAGACATGGCTTGCAGAAGTATATAAGATTTTGTGATTTTCTTGTAAGGGAGAGAAGACCTCTCTGGTGACAGAGGGACAGACAGAAAGCAGCAGTCTCATTAGGTGACGGGGGTCACAACTCAGAATTAGATTTGCTGACCAGCATGCTCCACCTCAAAAAGGACCTAACTTCTTCATGGCCCTGTTACTGATGGGTAGAATGGAGATTTGAGTGTTTATTTGTCCCAGCCTTCCCACATGGCTAAGGTGGCTGCCATCCCAGGAGCAAGCGAGGGCTGAGGTTCCAGTACAAGGTATTGGGGTAGCTGCCCCAGCTTTTCTTGTATTAAAGCTCAGTGGAGGAAATGGTGAGCTTGATCTAGAGGACCCCGGTTGGACTCCCGTGCCTTGAATAGATTGGAACACACTGTACCAGGAGCTACAGAAAATAATTCTCTCCAAATATGGGAAGCTTTTTATTTTATTATTATTATTTTTGAGTTAATTTCCAATGTGGGCACACAGAGTTGAAGAGGGGAAAGGGACACTGCTTTCAGGATTCAGATGGCTGGGATCAATGTTTTGCTCCAGCTGATGGGTGGGAGACACTGTGCATAAGCAAACACACTGCCTTCCCTTTGGCTCTATCAGGGGAACAGCATGAGATGGATGCAAAAGGCCAGGGCCCTGGATGGATCCTTCTGTGCTATGTAGATGAATTCTGGGACAAGATATTTGAGATGGGGGAATGATGTTTGCCCTGCACCAGAACAGTCCAGGTGGTCACCACTGCATCACCCTGCCGTATCAGACCACATACATCAGTGGACAAGTGCACCTATTCCACAAAGGTGTCATCTGACCTTCCATCCTCCCCATAATTAATCACAGGCACAACAGTGCTACCTGGTAGATGATTTATCTATCTATCTATTTACTTAATTAGAGAGAATGAACCACAAATAGCAGTTACAAAAGCATTACCAACACATGGCTCTGTTAATTGCCTTGCACTGTGTTCCAGCATAGCTGTGGTACTAAAAAAAGAGTCTAAAGGAACATAGGCCTTAAAAAGTCTCTCAATAACTGGAATGAAGGCTAGAAATCATCAGCATCTCAGCACCAGAATAACCTGATTATCTCTTCAGTGGCCCAATTTAGGGATAGGGTGGAAGTAAAAATTTGGGTTACCATTAACAGTTTGGAGGGAGCAAAGCCTAAAGGTCCAGTTGGACTGCCAAAGAAATGTGTAGGCTGAAAAAACTTTATCACCTCAGAGTGAGAATGTTTTCTTTACCTTGTTCTTCCACACAGTCTTCTTGTCACTCTGTCTCAAGCCTGTAGCATTGCATGGGGTTGATGTGGCCAAAGTGCTGGACTTGGCACTTATTCTTGAACTTCATCTCATTGGCCTCCATTAACTCCATTCACCACCACTCTCTGGGCTCAGTCCTCCAGCCAGCTCCTTACCCAGCAAAGAGTGTACCTGTCCAAGCCACAGGCTGCCAGCTTCTCCAGGAGAATACTGTGGGAGACAGTGTCAAAGGCATTGCTGACGACCAGGTATACACTGTCAACAGCCTTTCCCTCATCCACCAGGCAGGTCACTCAATCATAGAAGGAGATCAGGTTGGTCAAGCAGTACCTGCCTTTCGTGAATGCATGCTGGCTGTGCCTGATCCTCCAGTTGTCCTGCACATGCCATGTGATCTTACAAGATCAAGATGATCTGCTCCGTAACCTTACTTGGCACCAAGGTCAGGCAGACAGGCCTGTAGTACCCCAGATCCTCGTTATAACCCTTCTTGTAGATGGGAGTCACACTGCCAAGCTTCCAGTCCCCTGGAACATCTCTGGTTGATCAGGAATACTGATAGATGGTAGAAAGCAGCTCCCTCAGCACCCTTGGGTGGATCCCATCTGGCCCCATGGACTTGTGGCAGTCCAGGTGGAACAGTAGGTTCTCTCACTCTCTACCTGAACTTGGCTGCACCCAGTGAACGCTCACAGCATTCCAGAGGAGGAAAATATCATTGATGTGACCTAAATGCCATAAATAACTCCATGAGTCTGACAATTATTGCCTAATCAAACCAGTGGATGGAGGCTACCATAAGCAGATTCTGGTCACAACTTCATACTTGCAACTCCGTTGAGGTTTACACTGACGTACTAACCAGTTAAGTCCCACCTTGGACACGGCAAACACTGTATTGCCACAACAAACTCTTCTGTGTGCAGTCATATGTGTAAGACATTCATTCAAACAGGCCACAGCATATGCGCTTGGGCAGGTCTTCTGGACTCACATTGTTCTCTTTCTAGGAGAACTAGGAGGGCTCAATAGTGCTAAAACCTGAACAATATCTACTGAGTGAGTTCAAGCAGGGAGTGGAAGGAAGTAAAATAATTAATGGCGTGTTCTTACAGCCTGCTTCTGCCAAGAAGGTGGTAAGGAGGGGCAGGACTCATTTTGAGGAGCTATAATTTGAGTACAGCAAGAAATCCAGTTGAAGCTAAATAAATCCTCCCTGGTAGAAAAAGAAAAGGGATTAAGGAGAAATAAAGGAGCAGTAGGAAGGGTGAAATTATTAGGAAAGAAAGTAGTAGTGGAGAAAGAAAAGGCCAAAGGCTTCTGTTTAAGAGAAGGGTCAGTGATTAGAGTGGGCATAGGACAGAGGAGACCCCCTCAAAGCCACTGCTGCTTCTCACTGCATCTGCAGCAGGAAAGGGGCTGGAGAACAAGGCTCTCAAGCTAATGGTGAAGGAGTGAGGAGCATGAGTGGCCTAGTGGGACAGGAAAAGATGTTTGTGTACTGGGATACATGTCTGGCACTTACCTGGGGCAGGATGGAGGCAGATTTGATTTCTCATATGGGTGTGAAGGTGTTTAAGCCACTGGGAAACAACTGTGCAACATTTCCATAGCAGACTTCTCTATCAGAAACTGTGCACTCCAAGCATTTAAAAGGCTGAGCACAACTACTGTTAAAATGCATTCAGAACCACGTAGCTTCCTTTATCTTCACTATGCCACTGCAAGTATGTCACATATGCATCTACACAAGGGCTGTAATGGGAAAAAATGATGCATGACCCTGTGAAAATACACTCACCCTTGCCCGGTACTTCAAGGACGACACTTTCCAAGTCACCTCCACCTGCACCTGACACTGACTACCTCTACCATGTGGATCACTGATGGTGCAAATGTCTCAAGTGGCCTCACATTACCAGCCGAACTGTGCTTGGGCAACTGCGTTAGTGGGGCACTGAGACACAGGAATGGGCCTCTTTTAGCAGTCAGGAGAACTGCTCTCATAGATAAAGCTGAACTGTCACGGGTAATTCCCAGTCACTATAACCATCTCCAGAGGTCAAAGAGAGCACTACAGGGGCTCGCATCTTAAACTGGTATTTCCTGGGTGGCCACAAGATCCTCTCAGCCCAGCAATTACAAAGGCTGGGGGTTGGCAAGGGCAGGTGTGTGCAATTTCTTTTTCATTAGAAGTACAGCTTAACACACAGTAAGATGTGCTAGTAGTAGCCCCTTCGTGTGCTCACACCTGTGGGCACTCAAAGAGTTTGTTGGATGGAGGCCGCAAAGAAAACATTTACTGGGATGAAAGAGGAGAAGGAGTAAGAGCAGGTGATCAAAGCAAGGCTTCAAGCAAGGGTTAGCATCAAGCATCTGTTCTCCAGCCAGGCTTTTGCCAGAAGTATACTGAAGGGGTGGAGTACTGCAGCCAGGCACAGCCTGCCCTGGGTTGTGCTGCAGCCACCTCAGCCACCTCACAGGCACCAAACACAGCAGCAGGGGTGAGAAGCTTGAATACAAAGCTAATGCAAGCTAGAGGCATGTCAGCTATGCCCTCACTCAAGATCACGACATGAAAATCCTACTCAGAGTTAACCCCACAAAAATCAAGAAAACTTAATAGCTCAAGTCAAAATAGGTCTCACTTCAGGAAAATTTCTTCTGCCTTTGTAAACACAGCTGAGTCTCCACTTTTCTCCTTCGTACTGGCAACGTGCTTCACCTGCTATATATAGATATCTAAACAATCTCTCTTTGTACAATCATTTCTATACCTTCCCCTTTGGTCTGTTTCAGTCACACTCCATTCAGCATGCCACAGAGCAGTGTTCAGAGCATGCGTTAAAGGCACTGGGATTTTTGTTCAAGACACTTATGGGAAAAACAAAATAGCATGCAAATCCAGGGTAAGAGAAAGCCCCTCTTTCATCATGATCTCAAAGAGACAACATTCTGCTATTATTTCCATGGCAAAAATCTCATTTTCTAGACAAAACTGATGGCACGAATTCATTTCAACAGAAAATATTACGTTTGGAATCTTGCATAAAATATTTCATATAATATTCCCAAACCATTATTGCTTGAAAAATTGTAGTTACTTCCACCACACAAACATGTTACCATTTAAGAAAGCTAAAGTTTCAGGGGCTGGGGACTGAGGATGCCCACTCTTGCAGAGGACTAGAACTTCCACTGCACACAAGGACCAGGTGGGTGTATGAGAAGCTGTGGTGCCCCATCCCTGGAGGTGCTCAAGGCCAGGATGGATGGGGCCCCGGGCAGCCTGATCCAGCAGCTCTGCCCACGGCAGGGGTTGGGGACTGGGTGGGTTTTGAGGTCCCCTCCAACCTAAAACCACTCTGTGATTCACAATGAAATCTGTTTTTCCCCTTCCCTTGGGACCCTCTGTAACTAATTTCCATTCACCCTCACCCCCAGAGGGGAGCAATCCCTGCCAGAAGCATCTGCTCGAGGACAACTGAAGATGGGCAGCTTTCTGCATCCCATCCTTCTAGGCTTTACATCATCAAACAGAAATCCCTGAAGCTGACATGAACAGGCTTTTGGATTAGGCCCTTGGAGAGGACAATCCCAGAAGAAGATATTCAAAAAATTCCTATCTAGACACCTCTCTGAAGCAACTTGCCAGGTTTAAGACTGGCCACGAGTCAACAGCAGCTTCTGCTGACCTCCCACTAACGGGGAACAAAGCATCTACTCCTGTGTCACAGGAGAAATCCCCACTTCTAGCAGTCAATGCCGTCAGCTTCTGCAAGGAGCTGAGATGTCACGTAACGTGCAGGCTCTATTCTGAGGTTTTGGAATGCCTGCATAGTTCATACATGGAGGTGTTGGGATTTCAGAGGGCAGCTGAGGGAGCTGGCGCTGCACATTTCAGCTCATTAGGATGTTTTGCACTCAAGTCTTCGTGTTTTAGCAGACTGAGGAGATGACACCTCCTGTATCTCCCCTGGCAGAATTGCATTTGGCATTGGTTCTTGGTGTATCCAGCATGAACTTCTGCCAGAGACAGATCCTAAAAAGCAACAGCAGCAGCATTAGATTTAATGGGTAGATGAGCTAGACCAGACCCTCGAACCAATCCAGCTTTAGTCTAGTAATTCCCCATGTGTCAAGCCAACCCCAGCTCTTTCCTAATTATCACCACCAGATGAATAGAAACCTCTGTGAAACCAATTGCCACGCTGCTGGCACAACCCAGCCCCTATTAAAACAAAAAGGAGATGATGATGACATGGCACACACGTTGCTAGGTCAAGAGGGACAAAAACTGTACGCTTACCAAGGGTATTACCTGAACAGCAGCGTGGGCTTTGAGACTGATATGTGGCATTTTAGGCATGCGTGAGTCCCTGCATGCTGCAGGGAAACAGCAGCTCCTCTGAGACTTGGGGAAAGGGATTTACTTGCTTCCCCATGTTTCAGCTTACAAGAGCGCTCCATTAATTCAGTTTTGAATGACTTTGAAAACAGCACGCAGTTACTGCCTAATCTGATCGAACACATGCTCTGGTTAAAAGAGCCATAGTCATTCCCACCTGGGAGTGGCAATGGGCACAGGCAGCCCCCACCAACAGCTAACCACCTTCAGGCTGTGGGGCTGAAACTGTACTGCTCTGTTCCATCTGCCAGCTTTCCTTAAAGGAGGTATTTTTTCCCTCTTCTGCTTCAGACTGAGATTTGGCTCCTGTGCATGCATCCCGGTTCAGAAGCGGCCCTCCAGCCCCACACCTTGGTAGCTCTAGAAGAGAAGGGAAGACAGCTGTATGGGGAGGAACATCAATTTTTAAATCATGCTCAATTTCAAAAGAACAGCGGAAGGAATTTCTTCCCCCATGGGAAGATAGAAAGAGGCTAGAAATAAGTACTGATTATTGGCTCTATTTGCACTCATTGCTGGAAATAATTTCGAATTATAAACGTACTTAGAGCAGATTGTGTTTGAATAGAAGCAGCACCATCCGGGAAGGATTCTAAAGGAAAAGGTTTGGTTTGGCTTCCACATTACACTCACAGCTTAAATAGCCTCTCTGTTGGGATTCAACCTTTTTATTTTTCATGCAAATAACAAGAAAATGCATAAAGTGCAAGAGGCTTAAGAAATAAGACAATTTTTTTCATAGTAAATGTTAATGAAGCCAATCCAGAAAGCTGGAGAATGGCTCTGATGAAGGGTTAAGGAGAGGTTTTTATAGCCAGACATAAGGACAGAGGTGGGAGGAGAGCAATGCTGCCAGTTAGCTTGCTGCAGTCAGCTGCAACACTTGGCTTCACGGACATCCATGCTCACGCTGAAAGCACAATTGCTAACATTATTTGCTGACGCGCAGTTTTCTTTGGATCAGGGCAGAGGTGCTCGAGTGAAATTAAGCTGGCAGCTTAATTCTGCTACTGTACTGTGCCTGTGTTACAAACTGACAGCATCTGGAACTGTCAATCTGAAACCTCACATTTTCTTCAGAACCAAAAGCAAAAAAAAAAAAAGTATATAAAAAAAACAACACAAAAGGAGGGGTGCAGAACAGCACACTGCAATGTCTTGCATTACAAGCACATATCTGCAACATTTTAATAAGAATGCCTCACTCTCAATGCTGATTTTACACAAAAGTAGGATGGCTCTGGAAATAAGAGAAAGACGTGTTGTTGGTTTCTTTTTTTTCTGTCTCCCTTAGTTGCATTAGACATGCAAACTACATGCAAAATACATCTGCTTTTTGCAAACACCGAGAAGATGATGAAGCAATCCTGCCTGCAGCAGACGCTGGGTGCTGACATGAAACTTCTTCCTGAGGCAGGAAGGAGAAGGACCCAGACTTCCCACAGCACTTCAGACACAGGGCTGAGGAAAGCAGAGGCAGCCACACAAAAAGCACTGTGCAGCATCCTTGCCAGCCAGCTCCAGGTACCACTGCTGCGGGTCTACTCGCCTATGCCTCATGTTGGACTAGATGATCTTAAAGATCTTTTCCAGCATTAGTCATTCTATGGCTCTATGTGTTAGCTGACTGCTGGCACAATCCGGCTCTGTGGGGCTTCGCTGCTGTGCTGTACATCTTAAACTACACATACAATGCTCTGCAACAGGAGAGGAGTAATCAAAATGATTCTTTTCTGGGCGAGCAGAAAGCATCCCCTTTGTCTTAATGCAGTACCTACCACAGGTCACATTCCACCACCATCCTTAGGGACATCAAAAATGACCAGAATAGGGACCATTTGTGAGTAAGGTATTTCCCAACAAGTATCAGAATGTAGGTTTTCAGGCCACATCTTTAATTATTTCAATGCATCTTTAATCAAAATGCATAGCTGTAGTGCCTTCCTTTCTCCTTGCTGATAGCTGCTCTCTTAGATACACAGAAAAGCAATTAATTAGTGCAAATTTTAGAACAGAAATAGTTATGCAGATATCTGAGAAGATGCTAAAAGTGTCAGGAGAAAAGTAAGATAAATGTCAATGCTATTAAAAATAAATGTCTACTTAACGCAACATTTACCTAAAAGCTTGCTGGGAAAACATTAAATGCAGAATGTAAGTCCTCCTGTAGCACAATCACAGGCTCAGAGGGCAAACTCCACCCCTGCACTGAGAGGCAGCCTAAGATGAAAATCTCACTCAAAACCTAGATGTTATCTGTGTTAGTGTGCTCCACAAAGGTGGATCCTATCCAACAAATGATGGCTCTGCCAACAACCCACCTCCCTTCACCAGGGAGGAGTTTGACTTTCTGATGGTTCCCTCCATATCTACAGCTGTGCTTTACCAAATCCTATGAGTTGGTGAAGTGTTGGGTTTGTGCTCCCTTCTCTGTCCATCAGATCTCCCATTCACTTCTGGGAGAGAGCCACCCCTCATAGACCTGCTGCCTTGATCTCTAAATACGAGCCCGATGCTGGGCAGCAATAAATGAGCATTTCCCACATTCTCACAGTTTATCAAATAATCCAGATGGCTCCTCCGGTGAGCTGACTTACTTATCGCCTCGGCAGTCTCCACTCTGTATGCACATCTGCAAGCATTATCAGTAATGATTTTATCTTTTCTAGCAAGCTATTGGTGCGAGTGTTAAACAGCGGAAAGGCAGCAAACGACCCCCAAGGAGTCCTGCTAAGCACTCTACCTCAGATAGGATTCTCTCCATCCACCTCCATGTGGAGATCCATCAGTGTCAAAGCCACATTATGTTGGATATTGCTCATTTTGTCTCTTGACCAGGACAGGAAGGAGTTGTACTCAAACATTTACTGCATCTCTTATCAGTCAAGTTTACAATCTCAGTGAAACACATCAACCTGTTTTGACAAGATCTGTTTTCCTTAAGCTCAGGTAGATGAACATTAACATAGTGGCATTCTTTTAATTCTTTATTGAAGAGTCTTTTTTCAGTCATTCCATTATTTTACTTTGGATCAATGTCAAGACTCATATTTGCCACCATCACACCATCTTCACGTGTTAGCAACAAGCTTTCTTCCACTCACTAGCTAAAACACAAGATTCAGAGGCCCAAAGAGCTTGTCCCTCCAGCTCTTTAATACAGATTTCTTGGATTTGTTTCTAAAATGTCAGTCTGCAGCTGTCCTGCAACTTCTAGTTGCTCTCTCAATGGAAAATATTTCACTTTCTTCTTCTGTGATATAGCTCAATCTCCCATTTGCTAATACGCAAAATTCTGTACTTTAGTGTTGGCTTGAATGCCGGTCTCAAGAGAATCCACAATGGGTGTGTCAGCTGCCAGACCCAACACTCAGCATTTCCACCTGAAAAGTTGCTGGGAGGTGGTTCCAGCACTGCCCAATCTCATGAATAATGTCTACTTTAGAACAATTGAAAGTATTTCTGGCTCAACTTCTTTGACATTTGCATGATGGACTAGGAGGGCATCTGAAGGGTTTCATGCTTTTTTTCAATTACAATAATAATTACAAAGGCTTTGCTTTACTCAGTTTGGATTACAAGCAAGACCTTAGATCACTTCCTGATTTGAGTTGGCTGACTGACTCACCCCAAAAAGCTGTGCTGGCAGGGATCCCCATGACACCAGATCATGCACATGACACCAGCTTCACACACGTGGTGAGCAATCCATCAGAATGCAGCGAGTGTCCCCACATGCACCAGCAGCTCCTAAGCCCACAGCGGTTCCATGACCTGGCAGGACCCCAGTGCTGCTCACACTAATGAACACACGCATGACTGATGTGAAGAGTAATTGCCATCTGCATTATTCACCTCCGCCATGTGAAAACAGTGGCAGACCAATGATTCTGGAATAACAATGGAGGAAATTCAAGATGCTGAGAAGTGCTGACCCCTGCAGGGTCAGGGTACACAGCTTATTCTGGTTTTTCAACCCAACCCAATTTCTGACAAGGTAACACAGCAACCTGACCTTCCGTGAAGCAAGAAGTAAAACCTCACCTTCCTCACGGAAGGCAGGAGGAGATATTTGCACAGTGTAAAGGCTGCATTCACGTACCCAAGGTTTGGTCAACTAATACCAAAACAGAACGCCTTCTCTCGGTATCCCAGCACCATCTAACCCACCCCATTTTCCCGTTCCCTGCAGGAGGCTGCAGCCAGCACCAAGCACACCCTTCAGCATGCACAGCTCAGCACCTGGGAGAACTCCTGCCCTTCCCATTGAGCCTGATGCACGAACACGATGATGTTCAGAAAGAGCTGAGGGAAAAGCGTGGTTCTGCTTAAGTTTGTGTGTTGAAGATACTGCTGGCAAGGCACCCTCCTTCCCCCACAGCATTTAGAATCCAGCGCAGGCTTTACTGGAACCACTCGCGGTGACAGAAACCATGCCGTCAGTATAAAAGATGAAACTGCAATTTCACAACAAATGAATGCCTGCTTCTGTGCAAAAACACAATCCTAGAAAGCTACAAGAACACACTTTGAAACAAGAGCCCTTTCATTTGGCCGTGCTGTGGCCTGCTGCTCCATCCCGCTAACAGCCCCGTGCCAGCAGAGAAGGGCTGATGGACGCAGCTCCCAGGAAGGCTTCTTGTGGGCTGACGCTGAGGTGTTTGCTCAGCACATTCCCGTGGCTCTGGGACATGGCCAGCAGCCCCGGGCCTCCTGAGAGCCCAGCAGATGAAGTCATGCTGGCCGGATGCTCCAGCAGGAAAATGGATGGCGTGCGTGGGGGGTGGGGTGGGAGGGAGGGTTGGACACGCTCTGCATTACCACATGGAAAAGGAGGGGAAAGATGCTCAATTTTCAGCAATTCTGCACACGAACACCAAAGCTGCTGTTGCCGATGATAGCATTTGAAGGGCCGAGCCATATCACACGAGGAGAATGTGTGCTCACAGATCAGTGCAGCAGAGTCTCAGCAGTGAGACTTCAAAAGCAGGCCGGGGTGAGCTATCAATAACCGCACAGCAATCCCGAAAGAGGCTGGGATTTTAAGACTCTTGGGTTTGGGAGCTCAGCTACTTACAGGAAATAGATTTGCAGGCCTTTCTAGAAAAACCTGCACCAGTCGCCTGGAAACTGCAGTCTTTGCACTGACCTGCCCCTGACCTCCCGTGCCGTCCTTCTGCATTCGTCTCTGCTCTCCAGGGAGGGATCCGGCCTTGCAGTGCCGCACAGTTCTGGGGCTCACATCACAATTAGTGCAATGGACAGCTTTCTTCTCAGCCTGAGGGAGAGCTGGGTGAAAGCCCTTTCCATTCGCATGTGTTTTCAATCATTTTTTTCTTTACACACACATCCTTCTCAAAAATACATCATTCCCCTGCCGATAGCACAGCAGATAGCACAGCTGGATGGGTACAGCTCATTTCTTTCTTCGAAGTTTCTTTTCCTCCACATTTCTTACTTTTAACTCTTGCTCTGTTCTTTCTTCCATCTGTGTACGGAATGGAAGCTGAGTAACACTTACTATATGCCAGTTATCTGCTGTGTCTTATGTATAGCCACTTCTGGATGAATGGGAAAACTGCAGAGGGAGCATTTTTGGATGCAAAGCCCCTACCAGGTAGCACACCGGAGTTTCTCTCTGCACTAAATAAGCAGCTGTAGTGGTGCATAATTCACTCATACTTCCACTGTTCCCATGCATCAGAGGACGTGGCAGCATGAAACTTCATCAGCGAAAATAGCCGAGGCTGGGGCACTCCAGCTGCAGATAACACAAACCTACCATCTCTGTTGTTAAACATCCCGCTGCCTCGCGCCGCATTGATTTCGCTTCATGCTGAGTGTAGCGGCAAAACTCCTGCGCTAATGAAGTTAATGGGAGCCTCACAATTGGATGCGATGGGCTGGGATTTCGCTCAGGCTCTTCAGTTGTAAAATCGCTTCTGCTCACCTCTGAGCTCAAGGACTGTGCCCGCTACGCCCAGCACGGAGGACCTGGGGCTGAGCCAATATCCTTTCCCGTTAATGGAAAGCTCCCACTAACTTTAATGAGGACTGAGATGGATGGTTAGCGGATGAGGACGTTTTATTTGATAAAGGACAACACTGCTCCACAGCCACTTACATCGCCTTTTTAACCCCTCATTCACTTTTTTCATCTTCATCTCTCATGTTGATCCCATTGTTGCCTATAAGGATTTTACACGACTGGGGGAAAACAGCCTCCCAGAACCATTCCAGTCTTTACTCCTCCCTCTAATAATTCGCATTTAGTGTGATTAGAAACTATTGAGGAAATCAGAATGGCAACAGAAGTATTCAGGAGACAAAAATAAAAATATGCAAAAATAGACTAGATAAAAACCTACCTTACTGTAGTTGAGAACATGGCACAGCCTCAGTTACAGATGTAGCTTTGAGCAATCTCCCAGCGTTAAAGTAATGTCTTTGTTAGAAGGAGACATTAGTAACACAACAGCTGTCGCTGCAGAGTTGTTCTTAAGGTAAAAAGATTAGTTTTGTACCAGCGCCAATCAATAGATCTGATCTAAAGCTCTCCCCTTTCTGTGCGAGTATCACTGGAAATTCATTCTTCCTCCTGATCTTTCCAATCACCTTCCTATCCTCCTCACTGCATCAAATTCCTCACCTTTTCCTTATTCTATCTACCTTATGCTCTGTTTTTCTTCAAATACCCCTGGCCTTCCTGCCTTCAAGCCCTGACATCTCCATAATTTTCACTTCTTTATTTTTTGGGGATTCCAAGTGTGATCTTGGAGCAACGTATTCAAATGGAAATGAATAATCACTAGCTTAACAGAAGTCATTAATCCCTTGCAAATACACTCCTGCATGAATCTATTAATTCTCACTTCCAACTTTGCAGAGTTAAAGCATTTGATATAGTACACACTACCTATTCTTTTTAATTGAAAAACGCTCCCACTGTTGAAGTGGGTGAAATATTTCATCAGTCAGCATCACTCACAGTTGTCATGGAGAAAATTTCTGGGTTTGTCTGACACACACTAAAATACTGAACATCAGCTGAAGTTTCTCGGTTCATATTAAATGCCATTTGTGCCAGAAGCAGAATTAATTCCCTTGCATCTTCACAACATATAGTTACAGAGAGAATTGCACAGTTCAGATTTATACTGAATGCCCTCTGCATCCTTCTTCACCATCTTAAGTGAGACTCCAGTCAACAGTGAAAATAAATGATTAATAACACTGCTAACTATCCGTATGACAGCAAATCAGCAACCTATAGGAAACAATTTTACAACAAGTGCAATTTCAAGTGAACAGAGGCACATTCACTATTGCAACTCATCACTTGGAAGGCAAGTCTTGCAATGAATTTGAGTGGCTGAGGGATACACCTCTATGCAGTGGTGAAAAAAGGAAGAGACCACCTACGGGATCTAGCAGTCTCACACAGTAAGCACATGAGTACAAGAGAGGGCTTTGCTAGTGGAAGCATCAAGGATAACACAGACATTTGAGGTCATCAGACATAGGTGCCCATGTCACACGGACAAAGCAACACATCCAGAAGAGCTCGGTCTTGGAGCAGCAGCGCAACAGCAACTCACATTTTGCAGTCCAGAATTGAAAGCTGATGATTGCTTTGAGACTTCTAAGCTTTTAGGTCACTTTGAACAAGCTTCTTTTCTGTGTGTGCAACTCAAGCCATTCCCCAGAGGCCTGATACCATCGCCTCGCTGGAATAAAATTACAAGGGAAACTTGGGTCACCAAGGAACACCATCTAATAACAAAGTCATCTCCAGCAGTCCCAGGGGACCTCGGCGTAGATGGCTGTGAATCACTGAAGACGTGGGAAAATGGTAGCAAAAGGAAGAAAAAAAGACCCGTTTGCAAGAGAAAAACAGGTATAAACAAGCTGATCCCTGCATGAAAACTCACTTCCTTTAAGTAGCCACACTCTGATACCAAGCTTTTGACAGCAAAATTCCTATAATGAATTCCAAAGCAACTAGTGCAACATTAAGGTGTGAATCCAGGCAGCTCCAGCCAGAAGAGAAGAAAGGAGCATCACTAAGCAGCAAGACCTGAGAAGGTGAAACAAATATGCCACGACGAACCACCCTGAAGCTGCCAAACTTTGGCTAAGCTTTATGCTCTATCACTAGATCATAACAAAGATAAAATCAAAACTGAGGAGATAAATCAAACAAAAAACATCATTCATAATGTGTCTTTTTAGTTCATTCTCACATCTGCAACACTTTCACTATTGTGATGTAACTACTGACTACTCTGAACACAAGTCCCGTAATTCCAGAAGACTGACAGAAAGAATATTTCTAAATCTAGAATTTAACGCTGCTTTTTTTTGTAGGTTAATGAAATGTGCAAAGTTCCTACAGGTTGTGAATGCAAGGTCCAAGAGCAGATGCACAATAATACCTGAGCATTCCCTCATTTGAAAGATGTAACTTAAAAAATATATATATATATTAGCATTCTTTTCTTCTCCAATCTGAGGTCTCTATATTCAGAAGTCTGATAAGCTTTAAATTCTTGGTAGTAAGATGGCTTTGTCGAACAATAACATCTATCATTTAGAACACTCTCCTCTAAAGGATAAAATAGCATAAGGAAAGGGAGCACTGCAGTTGGACGGCTGAATTTTAATACCTAGAAAATCTGGAAAAAGCCATAGTGATTCTATAGCATAAAACCTAGCAAGTCAGGTTCATTTAAAGAATGCTGCAAAAGTTTATAGCAAAGTAAGTATGAAACCCTCTTTTATATGACATTTTCTTTGCAGATTTGGCACCATCTTCACTTTTTATCCTTTCTGCCCAATTGGTGAATACACTTCATGTATGATTGTTTAGAAAACATAAATATGTGGCTCAGGGAGCTTCTCTGGAGCAGATGCTTATATTTCTGATCCTCTCTATCATCTAAAGTTAAGCCTCTTAAAATCATAAAGGTAAGTGTCCTGTTACTTTTTGATATCAAACAGAAGTCAGTAAGAAATTAATTGTATTGGAGTTAGATCCCAAGCCAACTACTTCGATGTTTCCATTCAATTTCAACCTGCCCTGGTGTAAACCTTAGAAAACCTGCAAAGTAAACGCCGATGCTTTTTGCAGTTGCTGCATAAATGTTGTGAGGCTCTCTGCAAATTTTGTTTTTCCACAACTCAGCTCACATTCACTGTCCATTAAAAAACTGAAGCATTACCAAACAATCAAGGGGCCAGGCAAAGGATATCTATCTGCATGAAGTATTTTATGGAGAACAGCTACATTCAGAGTGGTTCAGCTAGAAGTCTACAAAAAAAAATGTCAAGAAAAAAAAAATTGTACTCTATTATGAAAAGAAAAAAAGAAATCCAACCTACTGAAGGCAAGGAGAAAATTCACAACTACTACATTCTCCTGCTTTATAAACAGAACCACCATGGTGGATTTCAGTGCTTTTCAGGCCTCGCGTTGCCCTAGCATAGCTGTACTGGTAGGCACACTATTAGAATGGGATGGAAACAGCAAGGCAAGCACAGCCATTAAAACCCCTGCAATGAGGAGAGCCAATTCAGAAATGGCATGCACAATATTTTACCTCTCCTCACCAACTTCTACACATCATCTGCTTCCAATCCAGCTCATATCCATATGGGTCACAATGCTGCTCTCACACTGCCAGTGATCCTTCATTTTCTGGATGCTGATAGTAGGCAACACATCCACCTGGTTATGGCAGTGGAAAATCAGGTTCCCTGGCTGGGTATGACTACAGGTACAGCAATTTTCCAGGCCCAGTGTGAAAGGCTGGTACAAGGAGAAGCAGGAGCAAAGTTTTCTTCTGAGTACCAGCTGTAGAACTTGGAATAAACTTGGATAAGCATCGGGGCTGTAACAGGGATCAGAGAAGCTGAAGGGCTGTGCCTCCTCAAGCAGCAACATGGTGGGAAGGTGGAAGAATAGAGGACTTTTAATGTAATTATGGGCGCAACTGCAACTGTTCCAACGCTAGCTCTCTCTGCAGAGAGCACTGAGCTCATTTAGGATTAGTCATCGGTGTGCAGCCTAGGGCAAGTCTGCACACAGGTTCAAACGTAATCAAACCTTTCCCCAGTGACCGCAATGCTGCAGAAAGTTGTGTGTGGATTCTGGAAGGACAAGTGAGTTAATTCTGGAGTCATTCAGATTTCAAGAAATTTTCTAAATGCAGGAAAGCATGTGTGTGTACACATCTGGGACAACGGGGATTTCTTAGATGTCTTCATTTCCTTCTGCAGGAGCAGAGACTGATTGAATATTCAAGCCTACTGCTTGAATATATCCAGTCTGCATCTCAAGAGGAAAAGCACGAACTGCTTCCCAATGAAGCAGCCGTTCCTCCCGCATGAGCCTGCGGTGCCTGTGCTCTTAGCAAATGCCTGGTGCAACCACTCCGAGCATTCCCCCTGCACACTGGTGCCAACACACAGATCACTGCACCCACGTGGGCTGGCACGCTCCTAACAGCTTCATCCGTCACCAGTCCTTTCACCATACTTCACTTCCGTGGCTCCTTGGTGTATGTTCTTTGTCTGCTCTCCATCATTATTGCATAGAACACAGCTATTATTCTGGCTGCTCTCTTCAGTTTGAGCTGTTTCTTCCTTTCATACGTGGGCTGAGGGCATTTTTTCTCTTAATTAAAGGTTTTTGTTTACAGTTTCCTAATGAAGATTTATGGCAGACCCCATAATTATAATAGTCCCAATAAAATGCACAAACTGTCATCTACAGCTACAACACAGTTCTAAAGTTATTTATACACCAGCATAGCATCTCTGCTATGTCAGACTATGCATCAATGCACTTGGAGAAAATCAGATCTCACAAAAAGAGCTACTGCCAGAGGACTCCTTCCCATTTCCTCTCTTCAGGACCAGCAGATAACCAGTAGGTTAGGGAGAAGAAACTCAGGCAAGCAGAAAGGGAGGAGTGGGCTCTGAACTCCTTTCTCCACAACAAAACCGCATTTAGCTGCACTCCCCCTCCCAAAAATACTAACAGCTTTGAGAATTTGACAGCCCCTGTTTTGGTGAGTATGATGCAAGACATCTGGAACAAACATGGAGAAATACTGACCGTGTCCTATTCCCCCCGAGTACCAGAGCTGCAGCTGCTTAGCCTGTTTGGGCACCGAGCATCCAATGGTGCCAACATATACACTGAAGCCTTCAAGTCAGGTTGAGGATTTGGGCTGGAATTCTATCGTTCAATGAACCACCTCTGTGAGTGATGAGAACAGGTCTGCTCTAGCGATTCAGCCTTGCTGTGCCCATAACACAAGCAGAAGACAGAGAAGTAGGCCTGCTTCTCTACAGCCTGCATGTAACAGAAACAAGTGAGGACTAAAGCAATCTTTCCTGTCCATTACGTAGGCTCTAAATATTAACGTTGAAAAAGGAGGGACAGTCCACAGTATCAAAAAAAAAGGAAAGACAAGATGAAGAACTTGACAAACTTCAGGGCAAAGGAGATAAAAGAGAGGGAAGGAGAAAAGGTGGACCAGGAGACAAATGGGACAGGAAACCAGAACAGAAGGACAGGAGAAGCAGGATTATTGGAAACTCACACCAGTCCAAATGGAAGCAATGCCAGACCAACCACACAAACTACATAAAAAAAAACACAGGAAAAAAAAGTTATTCCTCTAACATCATAAAAATAAAATCATTGCAGAAACAGAAAAATAAGAAAAAAATCAAGTTAGATGACTGCATGGTGCCCGACTCTCAAAGGTTCAGAACTGTATTTGTTTTAGATATATTTCCGAAGGTGGGTAGATTTATTTCTCAAAAGTTCTACTGCCATTAAAGAATTAACATTCTGTTAATGCTGAAGAAAGCAGTCTTCCCCTTTCATCGGTAATTAGAGCAGTTCCTGCCATAGCAGCGCATAACAAGCATCTCCATTCTTACAGTTTTAAAATGATTCACAAGCGTTTAAAAGTGTTTTGATTTAAACCAGAAGTGAACTTGTTCCTTTTTTTGTTTCCTTTCTGAAGAATGGCCAGAGTTCATTCCATTAGCATGAAGTGCTCCAAAGAGCCAGCACTGAGTAGGAAAGCACCGTCAGTTCTTATTTACCTCCCCACAGGATCGCACCATTCATCAGAAACAGCATTATTTCTCATTAAGCCAGTGTTCAATGAAAACTCCATCGTTCCAGGCGGTCCACAAAGTTTCAGAGCAGCCAAGGAGACTTTCCAGGAAGCAACAGGAACGTCAAAGACAGATGCGTGTGCACTTTCAAAGAAAAGGGGGGGAATAAGAAAACAAAAACGCACAAACCTAAATATGATGTTAGTTTAGAGATTCAAGAGTATCAAAGATGACAATTAAAAACATTTTACCACCAAGACTGGTACTCCGAAAAACATTCATCACGTAGCAAAAGACTGAGATGAGATTGCTAACTTTTGAAATGTGTTCAGACTTCTCCCTTTTGCACAAGAGTTTGCACCAAAGAGCACCCAAAGGCTGGCAACGTGGATGTGTAATATAGTGCATCAGAACTAACAGTTAAAAGGAATGATAATTTTTTAAAAAACATCTTGAACTTTACACCATTATGATTTCCCCGAGAGAAGCCAGAGAACTGGCACATGTGATCAAAGCTGCCTGTTAGCATAAGAAACAACTCCGTGCCTTGTTAACACAGAACAGCCAAACACTGACAGTGCTGGCAGCCACTGCTGAGTTAGCCAGGGCAAAGGACTGCAAAGTAACTGGGTTAGAAGACTCCTCCATGGTGCCCATCTCTTACTGGTGAGCACTGCTTGCATTGTGGCCATCTGCTCTAACATAACCAGTTACTTCTTCAGTGGAGAGAGGACATGCCAACAAGATCAGGCTGCTGCTGGTGCTAAGGCAGGTAAACACTGAGCACCCCACTTTTCACTGAGATACAAATGAAGAGAGGAAGGAAGTGGGAAAACAGCCACAAATACCAGTGTTCTTCGCTTTAATTAGGGCGTTACCATCCACTTTGTCTCCTGCAATGCTCATTTCTAATTCCTGGAACTTACTTCTGAATAGACTGCACTTTAAAAAAAAAAAAAGGATTAAGATTCACTTTCAAAATCAGCTGCGAGTATTGAAATTGAACATAAACATTCTAGAGAAACCTTCAGATCGTTGCCTTGCGATCCCAGGGGCCTGTTCACACCACCTGTCTGCTGCTGCCCTTACCCTTGCCTCCTTCTTTGCTATATTATCATCTATAGACTTAGTATTCCAAACATACCAGTCGCCCACATCTGAAGAGCTTCTCTGCATAACAAATTATAATTGCACTGAATGCACTACTGGTTCTGCGACATAAGAAGGAACAACAACAAAAAAAAAAATCATCAAGACTATTTTAACTTTACAGAGTTGAACTCAGTGAAAAGCTAAGTCAGTAACCAAAGGTACCCACTAATTAATTACCATATAGATGAATGCATCCTATCTGATGGAAATCAAAATTAAACAGTAATAATAACGTAACCCATTATTCACCATTGCAGTTTCAATTACAGCTGGGAGACTAATTTCAGTTAAGGTACTGTCTGTGGACTGGCTCACACCCAAAGAGATGCTTCTAAGTAAAATGTTCAGAAGAAAATCTTGGCTCAAAAACTGAATCAAAAACATCTAAGTCTTCCCTGTAAAACCTCCTCGCCTTGTCCCCCAGTCAAAACAGTCCCCAAATCAGAGTTGTCCCCCTTGAAGATCACCACTGTTTTACAGAGCACAACACTGAGATTAGCAATTTTATCCTAGTATACAAAGTGTTTTCACTGTGGAATACTGATAATTTTTGCCCTGACAGTGATCACTACCTTCACGATGTTCAAGAACCACACAATGTTCTGCTTCATCAATAACAGGTATTTGAGCAGTAACAACAGGTTTAACTGGTGACATATGAATATGTTAACCTTTCTAATATTTCATGTACAAGTGCCATCTGATGTCAAGCCAAATTCATGTCAGGAAGGAGAAGAAAACGCTTCTTACCTGTAACTTTCCCCTCATAACTGTGGACTCCCACTACTGAAGATAATCTGTCAATTTAAAGATTCTTTTTTTCTTTTCTTTTATCTGTTTAACCTCCCACTCCTAAACCATTTAAATATTACCACAAATGAAAGGAAAAGCAAGGAAAAACTTGTCTAATACGAGAACGGTTACATACCACTTCTCTTAGTCAGCTTCTGTATGTAATTGGGTAGATACCTCAAACAACAACAGAGGAGACAAACAGCTATTTTATAGCAAGAAAAGAAACATTAAGCAAACATGCAAGAAAAACTTGCATTTTAAAATACAAAAGTAGCACAGGATTTCAGAACAATTGAAAGGACCAGAAAACATTATGGTTTAAAACACATCATCTAGATGTTATATTTCACATTAAGTCATTTCAGGTCCATAAATGTTCTCTGTATATGTGTTATGTCCAACAGCAACACATATGAATATACAACTAAACAAACAACCTACTGCTTTTGCAAGGCACTAGCACAAAACCCTGACACTAATCCACTTAGGAGCAACTAGTGAAAGGAATAGTAGTGTTTACCTGTGTCCTCCTTTTATCGTGAGACCTTTCATTCACATGGTCCAAGTGATCTGTAGTACCATTAAGGACCAGGCACTCTGCACTCTTGCTGCTTTATGCTTTTCCACTTCTTAAAAAGAAAAAAAGAAAGCACCTCTTTTTGTTAGGACTGGAAAGGCTCACAGTTCCTACTGTAATTTTAAGGAGCTGAAAGTTACTTCAGCAATACACCTTCCACACCTTACCTGTATAAATATGTTAACAAGTTTCCATTTAAAAATGAGTCATCCTATCCTGCTGGAGGAGGAATGCAGAACTCATCAGATTTCAGGGAGATTGCACAGGTTTCCTTACTTCCAAACTACTGAATAGATGTGTTTAAGAACAAGAAGGAAGAAATGTCCTTCCAGTTACGTAGTAGCTTTTGCCAAGTAAAATGCCAGACTGAAACCAAAAGAAGCGTGGTCCCTTTTCTGGATTTTTTTTTTAATGTTTGTTTTTAATTTTGTTTATAGTTTAGGCAAAATTTGTGTATTTTTATAGGTAAAATTATAAAATGGTTTTAAACATTTCAGCTTTGTCATAACAAAACTCATCATTCTAAGCACAGATCTCTTATTTGCCCTTAGTGAAACCATTAAATTAGAACATCAGTTTTACAATACAGGAAAGCTACAGTAAAGGCTTGAGAGCATAGCTGACAACTTGAAGATTGTCACCTTAATTTCTAAGACAAAAAAAATTGATTAGAGAATACTATATAAAATTATTCAAGACCGTGACTTTTAGTCCATTCATTCAGTCCATATTCATGTTAATTACCCAACCACCTTTTCTCTTCCCTCCCTAAAAGCAAAGGCAAAGCAAAGCCTTTCCTTTTACAGCACAGCAGGACCACGCGAGCTTACCCAGCATGCTCTCTGTTTACTCTTAGCTTAATCCTTCAATAATCTGCCTGCAACTAAAGTGTGACTACCTTCAAAACTAAATTGGTCAGCTGTGGCTATCTGGAACCAAACTGTGTCGTATTTTGCTGACAGGCACCTTAAATCAGCTGAAAGCTGCACCGCTTTATTTACAGTTTCTGTTGTACTTCTCTGCAAGACTTCCAGTTTAAGACTCAGCATCGTGCCACAAGTTCACGCTTTTTCCAATTTGGAGCTGGTGAGCAACTGTCTGGCTTGGGATCTAAGAAAAAGCTTGTGCACATTCATCTGCAAAAGAGAGTAAAACCTAAAGCTCTCTGATGGTTTCTTGGCCAAATACCAGCAAGGGTAACAGCAGCACGGCAGTGGAGGCACTCTGACAAAGAGCACCAGCTCCCAGCTACATACAGTTCTGAAGTGGCCTAGAAACAGTAGCAAAATGCCCCCCTAAGTCTTCTCTCCAAAAACAGAAGACTAGAGACAGCCAGACTTCCTCCCTGCTCCTTTGGAAACTTTTCCGTCTGCAAGACCGAACAGCAAAAAAGCTAGGACCAAGAAGGACAGCAACCACAGCATCCCAAGTAAAACAACCTTCGAAAAGCACTGGTACAGCCTAGAAGAGTAAGGATGTGCAAGTTCAGAAGTGACAGGACTTGGTCATCTTTTTGTGCTGTGTGCTTGGTGATATCACAAACGGTCAAGACAATCTGAAGAGGGAGCTCACTGACAAAAACCTGGAGCTAAAAGTAAAAACATGGATCTCAAATTCCTGCCACTACATAGGAAGTGCAGCAACTACTACAGACTCAGAGAACTCATTCACTGTCCTACGTAAACAGTATCAAGGCAAGAAAATGTTCAACAGCTAAACGAATGTAATACTTCAAAACAAAACAGATGCGTCTATACAAACCAGGTATGACAGGAAAAGCCAGGCTAAATATCATGAAGAAAAATTACCACTTCAACGGAAATTATCTGAGCTTTTAATGAAAATTGCAGGAGAAGAAACTCAGGCAACCACAATTCCTATAATCTTACAACAAAACACACCCCCTAATCCCATGTTTTGACAGAGGCTTTAAGCAGTCAAAAAATAAAATTACAATTTTGTCAAAAGATAGGAAATGTAGGTATAAAATGAGAAAATAAAAATCCATGCAACACCGTCCTTTATTAAGCTGTTATCACTGAAGATTTTTAATGCTTAAGGCCCAATCCAGAAAATGAGGTCAAAAAGGCAGTAAAACTTGCAGAAACCTATCTTAATTAGCAAAGACTGGGAACAACTGAAGACCTATTAATGAGCCTGCTGAATAGACTGCATGTTGATTAAATACAGAGTGAGCAAAAACAAGATGAAGCTTGTTTCAAAAAAATAATTCAAGCTAGTCGTTCATACTGCTGGGTCATAAATTAACTAACTGCTTCCAAAACAAAATACTTCAACGGTTTGCACCTCAATACTCAGAAGCTGTTCACAAGGCAAGAGGTGGAAGAAAAAAAAATAAAAGGATTATAAATCCCTTAAAATATCAAGCACATGGTAAAAACTTCACTTGGAAGTCTGTGTGATTTACTTCTAAGACTAGAAAGGAGTTAGGAACTTTCAGCGCTTGTAAAAGGAGACTAGAAAGAAAAAGCAAAATAGAAAACACAGCACGAGGCATAGGAAGACTCTTGGAACAAGAAATCCAGTGAGTGTTTCAGAAAATTGAACACGGGGCATGAAAGACTAACTGCAGCTTTTAGTTTACTGAAAAACACTCCCATGTATCAATTTTCAAAACACTACAAAGCAGCAGTGGGACTGAACAGCAACTCACTCAGAACTGAAAACAATCATACAGCATACAGTTGACTTTCTTAAAAGTCTCTGCCATCCTCAAGGTACATGCTTACATCTAGCTAAATAAAGAACTAGATATTAGACAGCAAAAGCCCTATGGCCTCTGCAGAACTCACTTAAAAGGTTAAGAAGAAACCAACTGTGATGTCCTGCAAAAAGACTGTAAACAATGGGCAATTCTCACCAACTCCCTAATGAAAACTTCTCTGCTCTTAGAATACAGCCATCCGTACGTTCTTGCCAGGATGAAGTGTGATTGTTCCGGACTGCTCTAAATCACTACTTTCCTTCATGAGGCTGGACCATGCAGAAGTTTCAGTGCCCAATTTTTGGTTAACACACATACAGAAAAATACAGCTGTTAATTCATACACAGTTCTAATTCAGATAACCTCACAGAAATAAGAAGAGTGGTGGGAGAGTAACATGTGTATAACTTGCAAAGTTGTATGTTGGTTGCCTTGAAAGTAATGTCCCTATTTACTTCCACGGAAATGACAACAAAGAGCACAATAACACTGTTTGGAAGAACAAATTCTCAGCTACAGAACACTGTTTTTCAACAGTCATCACCATCAGCTATGCATTTTTGCCAATGATGAACAAGAGCCTGCATGCCACAGTCACAAAATTCTGCATGGCCATCCAGAACGCGGCTCGTCTTTCACGTTGCCGTCACCACTGCTGAAACACACCATCCACCACCTCACTGCGCTCACATCCAATTGTTTGGTCTCCATCAAGCTCCAGCAAATGTTGATGAATGTCACTGGGTGCCATTTTTTTCTGCATGGAGGAATTTAATGACACACCTTTGCTTCATCCACACTTCCGTGTCAGACACCATTGTGTCAGACCACTCCTCTGCTGCCATCTGTGCATGGCAACAAAACGTAACAGAATATTGGTGAGAAGGTTCAATCTCTACTGCCATCCCACCAACATCTGCCTCTGACATCACAGGCCAACGTAATAAAACAGGAGGCATTACTTTCAGAGCAGCCCTCATACTTGCCTGCCACATCTGAGCAGCACAGTGATTACGCTCCCAGACGTACCACTGCAGCCGCCTGGCAGTGGCATAATCTACACCACAGCAGATCAAACAGAGCTGCTGCCTGCTCTGCCTATGCTGAAGTTATGCACAGATCACCGCTGGCTGAAATACAAAATCAGTAGGGAAGATTTAATACCAAAAAGGTACCATACAGGGCTCCATCTTGCAGTTTTCATTAAAGCTATGAACAAACGTATCACAGAGAATCATCGTGGAGCTCATTAGACATTGCCTCATATCAAACTGAACTCTGCAGTTGCAGATATTTTCTTTGTAGACCACACACATTCCAAGACAGACAAATTCAGAATTTACTCTATTTGACCTTTCTAAAGACACACCAGGACTACCACCCAAGGATAAACCCAGTACTCCATCATGACATAATACCTTTTTTATTACAATATCCAAAAAACTGAGTACGCAAGATTTTGAGATCTCAAGATCCCTTCTTCAATCTCAGGAGTGTGCCATCTAAAGACTGTATATTTAAACCATAAAGGAGTTTAAATGTAAAGTAAAGAGAAAAAAGCATTTTCTTCATAAACATTCTGTGTGTCTCTTCCTACCAATCACACCACCCTCTGTAAAACCTGAAGATTCCTTTCTGTAAAGCAAATATATATATAGTGTTGGAAGCCCACCCCACCCTGTCCCCTGATCAGTTTTTATTAATCTTCTGTATTAGTGTCAACAATCAGCTACAGATACATATTACTTTGAGAATTAAATACATAATTGTTTAATTCAAACAAGCAGAAGGGCAAGAGGAAAAAGCATTATGTGGATGGCACATTTGGTTGTAGATTACCAAAACATTCAGTCTTTACAATTCAATGAATCTCTTTTTAGTAATCAACTTTCAAATAAAATTTCTCTTTGTTGCAATTACAGACCAAAATACACTAGATAGTTTTCTTTTACTACAATCTTACCATAGTAGTTTAAGAAGTACTATTACAAAACGCTTTAATTAGTGTACTCTTTGCAAAGAGTCAGAGAGGCAATGTAATAGCAGAGTACAGTGTAAAGAGTGCTTCTAGGAACTAGGAGTTTTTGTAATATACTACCTGGTAAGCAATATAGCTACAGAACTCACAGCCACAACTGTTATGTCTACTATATCTCACTTACTTAGCTGCAGCCTCAGTGCATTCAAACTGTGCCCGATGTCTCTTAATGAAGAGTTCTGTATGTCTGCGTGAGCAATTTGAACAGGTTAACACTGGGTTGAATTGCAAACCCCCCTCCTTTATCCGAGCTAACTATGTAAACGTACACAGAAGAGGGGAGTTTAGAACTCGGACATGGAAGTGAGTGCTTACAATGGCCACAGAGGTGAACTTCTCAACCTGAAGGGAGGTGATCTGAGATTAACAGAACTGAAACACAAAAGTAGGCAAACGAAAAAGGACAAATAACAACCAACAGAGCAAACACGTTAGAAAGAGCCTACTCTTTAAGCCTGCTTCGGATATTGCTCTGCTCTATAAAAGTGATTTTAGGACCTAAGGCTTGGAAGTTAGAAGAGGCCTGGGTGGCCAAGTCCATCTTCATCGTCACTGAAGTGCTTTCACAAGATATAGCTTTTCCCCGTGTTCACTGGTGAAGATGGGAGCCTTTTTGTAGTGTTCCACCAACTCATCCATAGTATTAAAGCGACGCTGCCCAATACAATAGACATTGTCCATGAGCTGCACCTTGAAATGTTTGTTCTTCCCCGATGCCTTTAGAGATACCGAGAAGTCACTTGGCTGTTGAGAAGAATTCAAAGAGAAAAAAAAAGAGTCACATAAACGTGAACAAGAAGGCGGCACAGTATTGTAGTTTCAGGAACAAGCTGAAATATAGTTGACAGCATAATTTGTGCTAGTCATTGTTCCACAGCTCAGTGCTTTAGCTACTTAAGAAACCCAATAGTCTATTTTTCAATAAATAATTGCCATCGTTATTAACGTGCACAGTTAAGTCATTTAAGTGAAGCTCCCCAGATGCACAGTCTGAAGCTGCCAATTACATGACTAAATTGCAAATATTATCTTAGTTCCTACATGCAGAAGCACAAGAATGTCACGGAGAAGTGAAAAACTTTCATCATTTTCGTTTTTTTGCTTGAGAGCCCTGGAGAAGCTACTATTGCAGTACTGCTTGGGTGAGATGAAGCAAACTCCCCGTATCATTTCTTTTAATTATTATTTATTTTTATTTTTTGAGCTGTGACCACTAGAGGGCCATTCTTGCTTTGTATCGCAAAAGAAAAAAAACAAGAAGAAAAGACGTCTTTTTTATCTGCATCACCACACGTATGGGAAATGATTTCTTCTACCGAGTATACCTTTTTCTTAATAAGATAAAGCTACAGAACAAAAATATAGTACAAACCACACCATCAGCCACCATCCATGAAAGACAAATTTAACCACTAATTAAATTATCCAGAACGGAGCAATTTTGCACGATTAATCTTGATAAATATTTCAGTCTTGGTGAGTGGTTGCTTTGAGAAGGCTGCTATTAGAACAGGCGGGACATGAGCCCACTACTTGTCCTATACCACACACAGCTGGCAGCGTTGAGAACCAGATCACTGTTCTCATTCCAACAAAGCAAAACCCACGAGGGAGCACTCGGTTCACAGTATCATGCATAAGCTCTGCTCCAGCACAGCTGCAGCACAGCGGGGGAGTGGGAACCTCCCGATGTCATTACAGTCACCAGCTTTGCTTTGGGAAGATGTACTGGGGGTCTGGTACACACTGGAGTATCTATCCAAGTGAGTGTTTTCTTTTCCTGAAGTGATGTGGGTCTCTGCCACACACATCCCCCATATCCCGTGCAGCCCCAAATCCTGTACCCTGAATCTCACCTGACTGTTTTAGCATTGACAGCTTCTCTTCCTTCTCCATCCTACTCCATCCACGCTGCTAAAAATCTGACAGGATCTAGCTGAATCTCCTGGATCTGCACAACCCCTGCATACAGGGCTGTGCTAAGGAGCCCCGGCACAGAGCCTGTGTTTCAGTGGACATCTTCCTAGTCCTAATGAACAGCCAAAGGGTAATGAAAAATCTGGAGCTGAAGCACAGGTCTGCAAAAGCACAGCTTTGAACACATCCCAGGACTTGCTGCAGCGTGGCTCAGGGTACAAGCTCCAAGCATGAGCCACCTCGCAGCTCCACGGAATCCTTCAAAGGGACAGCATGGGGACAAGTACTGAAGGACAGGCTCCTTGAGGTGCAGAAAACAGATCAAATCTTGTTGAGCAAATTCTGAGGCTTCTGACGGTAAGCCTATGTTGGGTGAAAACATCTTTCGTTTTTAGAAATAGGAAAAAATCTTTATGACAAAGGTTAAAAATGGAAATCATCACTTCGTGTTTCACCAAGTTTTAATGCTTTTCTAACAAAGCACAGTTGTTAAAAGCATGTCAATGTATGAGTTCCTACTATTTCCTAAGAATCATCACCTTCAGCAGGACGCAGTACTGACAGAGGTGCTGGTTCTAGACCTCTGTCCCAAGCATTAGCCATACTTAGTCATGAAGTGGTCTTCACAACACCATAAATACATTTCCCATCATTTTAGTTATGAACTCTCATGAATGGTCATTTTCCTGAACTATGGTCCATTTTTCCAGCCTGAGAGCTGCTCATTAGAGTCATGCATAAAGAGGACATTAGCATTGCTTATCTTCTCCAGAATATATGTTACAAAGTTTACCCCTTTCGTGATCTAATTTGGTTACAAAAATAGCGGAAAGGCTGATCTAACTCTTTTGAGAGCCACCATCCGGTGCACGGAGATGGAAGAGCTTGAACAGCTGCTGCAGAAACCCTGAAACCCTTTACTGGCCTCAGATTAGTAAATTCGCCAGGATGCAAGAACAAACAGCAAGACCAGCCAGACTTAAATCTACTTTTATTTTGGTATTTCCCCACTGTATCAAGCATGCAAGATGGTTAAAAAAAATTGTTTTAAAAATATATCTGCAGATTAATTAGAGCTCTTAACATTACTGCTCTAAAGTATGCTGGTTTGATGCAGCTTGAATTGGTTCCCTGCTGTCCTCTTTGGATTTGCTCCAACTCTGTTTATTTACTATTTAAGCTGTTTTGTTTCAACTGCTGGCCATTTTTTCCTCCCTTCTCCCTCTTAAATTAATTGCTGTATTTAGATGTTTGCATACTAACTTTTCCAGGAATAAAAGCCTCACATGCCAGTAAATAAAGGCACATCAGAAGCGAACTTTAATCTTTGAAACCTGCAGTCACTGATGACTCTGCCATGGAATTACAGAGCATAGCCTCATGGCAGGGAACCTTTGAATATTTCTGTGCTGTCATAATTGGGAAGGCCTCAATCTGAAGTTAAATGGAATCCTAAAACAGAAAATTGAAGATGGGCTGTTACGCATTTGCAGCTCCTCAGTCCCCGTGTAAAATTCTTTAAAATTACTTCAGAATCCTTTAATTCTTCCTTAATGACTAACATGACCGTGCCTACAGCTTGTGGGAGACAACAGGCAGGAACATGCTCCTTCAGTTGTACTTCTTTGGTCATCAATACAGACAGAAAACTTTATCATGACAAGCTATAAAGTGATATAGCTGAAAATAAGGCAAATCAGGATAGAAAGTTCCCTCTTTACCATTTGACAACGGAGCAGACACTTCTACTTGAAGTGGCAACGCTGGGAAAAATAACTCCCCCTGAAAGCCTTTTACTGATCCCAAACTTCATTTCAATCCAGCTTCACCTACCACTATCTTTCCTCTCCAGAAGATTTTGTCATTTTTTCAGGTTATTCTGTGAGCCCAAGCTAGGGCTCCCCAATTCCTTCAAGTTCCAAGCTCAGGTTTCACTTGTTCTTCCCTCCTACTCATCTACCTCAACAACAAAAAAAACCCAAGACATCACAACTCAAAGGTCTGTGGTCAGGCTGGAAAGAACAAGCTGGGAGAGTTAAAATTCCTTTATCTCATCCTAATTAGATACCTACAGATATTCTATGTAACATCCAACATGCTCTCAAATCAATGTTATGCAGGTCAGAAACATCAATTAGCTCCACCAGTCTTCAAATACAGCCCTAATAAAATTCCTATTCTTCCATTTAGAATAACCCACCAGGCTATTTCCTGAAGCCTGTTTTTAAAGCTAAACTTACTCTTTCTCTCCGCTGTAGTTGTCAATTACAGCATATCACAGAATATGACGCGCTGCAGTTTTTGAACAGTTGCCATATTTAATAGCTTCTATCCAACACTTGAAGGATTAAAACTCCAGGAAAATATGGGACACTCCGAGAGCTACAGAATTAGCACCTCAAAAAGCATACAAGCTTCGCCTCCTTCCCCTGCTGGCACAATTTCTGGGTAAAGAACAAAGAAGCTAAATGTAGCCTCAGTGGACTGGCACAAGTCCAGTCACACCTACAATCCTCAAACACTGTAATGCACCTGCATTTCTCGGCATCCCCCAATACCAACCCCTGCCACTCCAGGGGTTGGTATTAAATTGATAGCCATGGGACTATTGGCATAACTTCCTAATGAATAACTGCTCCTGGAATGGTTCAAAGAAATCGGATCCCTCATTCATGCTAATAAATGTGACCGGTTTGAGAAAAAGCTGCTTCTCTGCTTCATGTGAGGACTGAATTTGTAAAGCACTTTTTCTAACTAGGTGTGCTCCACTTCAGTCTCCTCTTTCACAGCTCCAAAAACTAAGGCAACATGACCTAAGTGCAACGGAGTTGGCAAAACCTATCAGCCAGTAACTGTGCCTGTTACATAAACTATGGGTTTAAATGGTTCAAACAGGTTTATGATGCTAAGAATAGTATTTCGTAATTAAGGAAGCTAATCAGACGCTTAGCTACCGAACAGGGTTCATCTCAGGGTATTCTCCATGCGGCAGCACCCATTCAATCTAAGTGTAACTGAGGATGAGATTTGTAGCTAAACGAGTCTAGCTGTGAGACAAACATGTGATAATCAAACCAAGAGAAATATCATAAAATGTTACATCTAGTACAGTTTTAAATGACAGCCTCCTCAATGAAGTGAATGCAGAATAACACAAGTATCCCCTCAGCTGTGCAAACAGAGCTCTACACAGCTTATTAATAAGCACAGATCTCAAAGAAACCTAAGGAAAACTTTTATAAGGGAGACTTCCCATAACTATATTGAGAGCAGGCTACAAAAACACCAAAAACAGGTCAGAAATCAAGCACAAAATTACCAGGATGACTCAACGTTTTATCTATGGGGTCTTTTTAGACTAAAAAGGAAAAACCCCTATACCAGCTTTAACAGGTGGATTCATAACGCAATGCAAAGGCAGGTGTTGCCTCATATAAAAATGAGCAAAACAGGAGAGCTAACGACTCTGCTCAGCCTGGTCTCTCCCATCAAGACATTTGGCTCTCATGCTGCAGAGGCTCCTGGTGACTTTTAGGCACAGCTTGAACAGCCTCTGCAGTTATGCACATGAAATATGGCAACAGTCGAGAATTTAGAAGTCATTTCTAAAATCTTTGTTCTACAATAAGCTTGAAACGTATCTTTGTTATGGCTTTCCTCTGATACTACTGGGTATACTCACTAGCTTTTTAGATAATTCCTGGTACTTATGGAAAAATGAAAACAAACTAGTAATCCCCAACATTTTATAATTAACATGTATAAACAAATTATGTGAGCATATGATATTTGAGTACATTTTCTGGGATTCCAGCAAGTGTTGGATGCTGGAAATAACTTAAAGACCACAATCTGAATGAATCTTGTGCTTCAGAAGCAATGACTTCCCCAGTAACAATGGAGAGAGTGAATTTGGAAATGCTTTGAATGTAAGTGTGTTTAGTGTTATGATGACATACTAAATTAAAAGGTTACTGCGTCCTTTCAAGCAAATTAGTTTTACTCGAGACTTAGACTCTTAAGAGCAAGGAAATGAACTGTAACACAGTGGGCACTGTGACATGGTATGCACCAAGAAATGGGTGCATATTCTTGTATTTTTAATAATGCATTAAGTTTCAAACTGCCCTGTTGGCATCTTCCCAGGATGCAGAAGATGACCAATAAGTACCAGTCAGGATAACCCAAAAGGCAGCGTTCTGCTCAGAAAGTAAACCTCCATCTGCCTAGACTGACCATGGGTATGCTGCATCCTATGCACCCTCCTGTCCCTGGCAGACAGGATGCCAGGCTGAGGGGACATCTGCACAGTTAGTTTCATGATTACCATCAGCCTCTAGTAGCTTTCTGTATTTTGAAAAACTGCACGATCCACCTCAGTCTTGTCTCCTGTTGACCAAGCAACTTGTTTCTGGCAGCCTCTGTTTATAAATCATGTTTTCTAACCATTTTTCTATTCTGTTCTGGTTTATTTTCATTAAATCTCTGTTTTTCTTTCTGGTCCCCTCTGGTTCATTTGCATTTGTCTTCCTTTTGTGATTATACTTAACTAAAAGCAGAAATAGGAACTTAAAAACAGAGCTTTGAACAAAGCAGTCTGACAGTTTCATGTCTGCTGCAGAGAAAAATCATTTGAGAAAAGATGCCTGAAACGTACTCAATTTTCTGTAACCACAAAAATATTATGGAATATTATACAACTCCATTTTATCAATATGATGTCAAAATTTCAGGGAATAAAGAGACATCAGTCTAACTTCAACAATAATAATGCACTACCAATGCTTTTCAAAAATTAAAATGCAAGGTTTAATTTGTATTTAGAATATCCTAGAGAATTAACAATTCCCCTGTCTTTTAATTGTTTTTGTACTGTCGCTAAAAGCCTCTGTTCATCTCCCTCACCAAGAGACAATGTGTCAGCCAATTCCAAATTTTAGGCATTGTATTAAAAATGCCAACTTGTACTATTGACTAGAAAGTGAAATCACTTACATAAGGAACAGTTCAGGGGAACAGTTTTTCCTCAGTTCCACAGCCAATTGTGCTACAGGCTACCACCAGTTCTAAGCAGAAGTGATGTATGCAACCAACATAATCTCCTGAAGACATGCAGGAGTCAAGAAGCTGACCTTCCTTTAAATTAAGTTTACAGCAGTTCATACTGCTTTAATTTCTACTTGCAATCTACATCACAAATCAGCTTAATTCACAATACAGGAGAAATGTGAGACACGTATGTCATAGAGATAGATGCCTGGAGCTGACTGTTTTTTAATAGTACTGTACCCTCAACTTAAAAGACTGAGCTGACATAACTATATGGATTTTGAATTTTCATACCTGAAGTAACAGAATACTTGGATGAAAGTATGTACTAAACAATTTATCCTCATGAAATAATGGTCCTACAGTTGAAACAATGAACGCAGAAAAATTCTGATGAGAAATTAAGGTTCACCTTTTTGTAATGTTTCAAAGGTGCATAGGGGAATTACCAAAATCTGCTACCTTTTAAAAAATCACAGTAAAGGGATAATTAAATTCTGAGGGCTCTATGCTTTCCCTGGCCTCAGCATACACGAAAGGCCTTTCAGTGTAATTTCAGATTTGAACTTTCAGATTCATAATAATCCCTAATCATCAATACTCATATCCCCTCTGATGTTACTAAGGCTCAATTTCCAAGGAATATGAGCTGCTGACTTGACCTTTTTTGTTGTGCGTTATAATCCTAACAGTTAGATACAATAATTTAATCCTATTACAACCTAAATAATCTAAGTAGAGCAGAAGTACATTAAATTAGAAATTTAATCAATAATTTAAATGATCTAATTTAAAGAATCTATGTTAATAACCTATGTTAATTAAAGGCAAAACAAAACTGACCAATGCAAACATCCCATTTTAAATTGGCTTTAAATTCAAATTAATGTCTAAATTTGTAATTTGCAAGAATTTTTTTTTTCCTCATAGTGCTATAAACTTGAGTAGGATTGCATATAAGGAATACATGAAATGTCAGACAGAAGCTTGAAGTATCTAGTTACTTGTCTGCTAATTAAAAAACCCTGGATAATACAGTCCACAGTTGTTAAATTTCCGCGTAAATGTAAATGTCACTGCATTTCTGTAAAAGATTGATTCTCACATACAGTACATGTATCAGTTTATAGCACTGAAGCACTGCTTGTTTCTTTCGGGATGAAAGGTCCTTCTCTGGGGTACCACAATCATGTGCTTCTACACTTGCTAAACCATATATCACGTTTTAATATAAAGACCATGGTGCTGATTATCACTTACCGAAGATTCACTATCTCTAACAAGGAAATCTCCTTCCACTCCCCTCTCGTTTAGGGCACATTCTGCTTGATGTCGGGTAACATTCCCATAATACCACTCTCTTCCAGCAAATCGTCCGGTAGAAGATGGTCCCGTGTAGCTTATCTGAGGTGGATGGGAAGTGTTAATGGTAGGACCATCACTAATGATTACTACATAGTTTTTAGGAACAAGACCAATTTGCCCTCTGGAATTTTTACATTTCCACCATTCTGGGTCATTTTCTGGCTTTTCAATGACTTCCATTGTTTCCCCTTTTTCAAAATTGAGCTCTTCTTCTGTGACGGAGCTGAATGGATACAGTGTCTGAACAACGTGGAGTACTTTGGTGCCCTGGCCGTTACTCATGGAAGCGCCTTTCCTCAAGCTCAGAAAGCTCGGCGAATCTGCTGTGGCCTCCTCAACTTCCTCTACCACATAGTTCGAAGGAAACCAGCCAATCTGTCCATTGTAGCTCCCTCTCCACCAGCCATCGCTGCACTTCTCCATGACAATGACCCGGGACCCTTTGACAAGGGACAGTTCATCCTCTCTCTCCGCCACATAGGCAAATTTGACGTAGGCTGGAATGTTGAGGTCATAAATGCGGTCTGCGCTGCTGCCGTTGGAAGGGTACTCTGCATCTGTGCTGGGAGTGGGAGAGGCATCTCGCGCGCTTGTCTTTCTTTTTGTTTTTCCTAAGCCTGTTAAATAAAGACAGAAGTGGAAAGTGGTCACTCAACATCCTCCCCACACCGCAGACATTAAATGTAGCTATGCGTAGCTATGTCACTTCAAATCTCATCTCGCTATAATGGAGATCTTCTCTCTAATGATGCAGACTGTCAGAAAACATATCAACACCTCTAAGAGATGACCTTTAATATCTTGCTTACACACCATTATGTATGGCATTATCATCACTCTCTTCCCTTTCCAATAGTACCAGAATCTTAACACACTTAAAAGCACTTGTTTCTTCATATGGAAACTTCCATGAATCCCTAGAAGGTTTGCACAGTCTGGTGTTATATCTCCTAAAAATCCAGTTAACCTATCATCCCTTTTCATTTTAGCGATGACTTTAATTTGACTTGAGCAAAACATGAGAAAGAAGTATGCAAAAATAAACCAGCAGAGGGATAAAACCTTAGTTTCTCCACAGATTACATTCTGCTCTCTTCATTCTTCACCTCAGTCCCTAGGCAGCTACAGCTGCAACCATTTCCAGCTGCAAGCCCTCTTGTGAAACCTGCACCTCTTCCACCCAAGTTTAGCCATGTACCATAGCTTAGACCTTACAATGAAGAGGACTACTGGAACACATTCCCCTAAAATCTGCAAGTTCTTCTGTACTGTACTGTATCATGGCTTCAATTACAGAATTAAATACAATACACAAAAGAAACAACAATACCATTACATTCTTAACTTTTTCTGGGTGTGATTTAAGTTAAAACATGGAGGAAAATCTGCACCATTCACTTTAAAACTTCTGCAGCAAAGGCTGCTTAAACTTATATATAAACACAAAGATAAAGTTAGTAAGTAGCTTTCTATTCTGAAACCGAGCTGTAAGTTATGAAGATAAGACAAAAGATGAAATCTCAGTATATCACAAGCCAAGCAACATCCAAAATGTCATGCATTGGACAGAATGCAAAAAACAATGTAGAAACCATAGATTTTGCACTTTTCTCCATGCATCTAGATCCTTGCTGGGAGGAGACAGATTCAGTTCAGACACTATGCATACATACTGATTATGGAAGACTGAATGAAAAAAAAAAATGAGACTTTGTTGTTGTTTCTTTAAACAGTCACATTAGAAGGAGAAGCATGCAATTTCATTTTAACAATTCAGAACACTTTAGTTGGGCCATGGCAGTGCTGAAAAATGAGAGTATTACAACTACACACATATTTATGCACATATGTACAAATGTATTGAATAGAATAACTCAGCTGAAAAGGACCTGAAGAGATCCAAGTGCAACTGCCTGACCACTTCAGGGCTAGCATACAAGGAATTCAAAACTACGTTTAGTGCAGCTACCTGGCATACTTTCCAGGTTCAGCTGAACAGCACACAGAAACAGTGCAGATGTAACCACATCACATGCTAGAAGAGTTAAATACATTAATTTCTGCAGTCCTAACATCTCAGAAGAGCACAGAAAATTCCAATGATCCTAAGTGTTTCCTGACCTTCCTGAGCAGTTCCTTGCTTCCTGTTAGAGCCTGCTTACATCCTAACATAATTCTAAGTACTTCATTTGAGCTGAGAGCCTGTGGCTGCCCTTTCAGACAAAATGACAGAGACCAGCTTATTGTGCTGGGGGAGACAATTGCAGGAAAGGAGTGCTTTTATGCCAAGCAAGCTTTAATCAGAAGTTGGCCAGGGGCTGATCTCTGCCAAGATTAGTGGAATTTTTCATCAGTTTAGAGATCATCTTCAACCAAAAAGCAAGGATGTATATAATAAGAGAATTAAGGAGCATTAAATTAGGGTAATATAAACAAACACAACCGAAGGGTCATTTAGTTAGAAAATCCTCGTTACAACTTCATGCAGAATAAGCAACTGCATCTCAGCAGATTCATCCCGCATAAAGCCTTATACTAAGATTGAACTTTCTCAATTAAAAGCTTAGGTTTTGTTATGCTTTGTGAGGGAGATATAAAGCACTGCACCTTGGATTACAGCAGAACTAATAAAAGTGAGAAACTAAGCAGCTGATGAAGTGTCTGGCCAGAACAGAACTGGTTAAAAAGAGCACTAAGATAATGGAAAATATAGGGATGCAATGCGATAAGGGAAATGTCATAAATAGAAGTATCTTCAGAAGAAAAGACAAAACTTGTCAACAAACAGCTGAAAAAACAAATTTGTCAAAACAAAACAAAAAGAAAAACCAACCATCTGAAGTGCAATGAAGGTGAGTAAAGATTTAGGAAAAGGTTATCATTCAGGCACTTTCTTTTACTTGGAGTTTCACAGGCTGCAGCTTTTCCCACAGACTTTCCAATGCCGCGCTTGACATTTCAAGCATTCCTTTCCATCCTCCCCATTCAAAACAAACCATGACAGCGCAGGAAAAGTCAGAAATGCAGCTGGGTTTCTTTATCAGTAAAGGCAAATAGATGGACTTTTTCACTTTGAACTCCAATATTTAATGTAACTGAACTTTTTTAAGGATGATAGCAAGTTACCAATGAACCTTTTGCAATACCAGTGACGTGCACCAAAGCTCTCATTTCCAAACAATGAAAGGTAAGGAAGTACTCAGAGAGCCATCTGCAGCCAAGCTCAGTGAAGCATACGCATAACACTATCTACCAGTCATTTTAATGTGAGGTTGTAAGATCTGTATCTACGGGAGAAGAGAATACAAGTTGTTCCACGAGCAGAACAAGGGAAATCTGTTCCTGTTTTTCTCCTTGCACCTTCTGCTGCACCATTCCCCCCCTGCCTCTGCCAGCTCCTGCAGCACCCTCAGCTACAGCCCCCCTTACCACATGACTGCCTTTGCATCCCAGCTTCTTTTCACACCTGCGAAGCCTGCTCTGTCTCCCACCATGTGCTGCCCTCCCTGGCCAGCTTTGGCTGCCTGCCGGGTGATGCCCATCTTGCTTGGGCTCCCACAACGTAGATATGCATTGGGATCACCGGGGTTCCCTTCAAGTGGGGGAACATAACAGTGTCCCTCCTAGATGCTGAACTGCAGAGAAGCAGTCCCTCTACCTCTGTTGGTCTGTCAGGTTTGCCTGAAATTGGCAGTTATTGCGGGTAGACAGATGGGTGGACAACGACAGCTGACTGTGACAGCATGACTAGTGTAAGCCTCATTTCCTTAGGAAACAAGTCTAAAAATATAGTTCAGTAGAATGTCTGGTCATAGCTAGGCAACAATAAAGTGAGGATTGTTACAAATTTCCCATACGTACATTCCAACAACTCCATTAAAAAAATCTACAGTCTACAGAAGTACTATCTAAAAGAGTAAATACCGCACGGTTCTACCTGCTACTATAAGAAATTTTCATTTATTACTACTTATAAGGGTCCTCCCCTATTTCTACTGCCAAACCAAATGAAGCCCACATAAGGAATTTCATTGGAAACAGAACATTTGGGCATACCTGGAAGATCTGAATACATTTGTGACTGTAGTTGTAATTCCAGCACTCTTTGTTGCACTAGTAGGTATGTTTTCTCTGAAAGGCAACTACATGTTCACAGTTCAACTCCTTGGCTACATTTCACCTAAAGCCATAATCCTTTGTTACACAACTAACTGTTTTGAAGAGAATTCCAAAACCATGGATTAACTTTCAAGCGAGTGGAAAAGGAGTGGGAGCACATGGAATGCAAAGCAGCAGAAAGCCTCTTTTATCTTACCGTGCCTGGTAGGAAATAACTGTTCATAACTTACAGTTGACCCATGCTATATTATTTCATTTTTATCTCTTACCAACAAGTTGCCAAGTAATGTGAGTGGGTTTAATATTTGGTCAGATATAATGCTGGAAAAAAAGAAACAATACAAAAAAAATCCCAGCCACCAGTTAGCATCATTTCCAGAGAACAAAAGCCATCCACTGCAAATCTTTTCTTTACAGGGAAAGAAATCCTTTGGCCCTGACTAAGCACCACCAGGGAGACCTAGAAATGCGTCTCCCAAATTACCTTCCCTCCTCCTTCCCTGTCTCAGTTGCAGTTTTAAGAACAGATTGTTTTCTGAGCAGCAGCACTAAGGAAGACCCATTTCCTACGGATTTGCTTCCCGTCTCTGAAATCTCCATCCTGAAAGCCCCGCCTCGCACCCTTTCACTTCCAGTTTCTCCCTGTTGCAATACCATGGGTCCTCCAGCCCCAGTTTGCACTTCACAACAGGGGAATTTCTTCCTGTTCACCCCTGAGGCTCAATGCTTTGACACTGTCACTTCCCCAACCCTCCTCTGCTGCTCCTGGCCAAGCACCCTGCCCAAAGCCTTGCTGGCCAGCAGAAAGCAGAGGCACTCTGTACTTCAGCAGTCCAGCCTTCTCCTGCTAAAACCAATGGAAGGATTTCATTTCTCTGTACTCCTGCCTCCACTGAAGGCATCAAAATGAGGCTGCTTGGCTAGGAAAGCTAATGGTGCTTGGGATAGAAAAGTATAACTGTTTAAAACTTAATTCTACTTTATCAAGTACTTAGAATACATAATATACTTGTATTCTTGTGGCAAAAAAAAAATCCTTTCTGATATTCTATACTGCATTTGCTAATCGTGATTTTTATTTTTTTGTCTGGCATCTTTTCCAGACAAAAGCCCATTTTCAAAGTAGATATATTTGCTTAGTTTCAGTGAGATTTATTTGTCAATTTTCATGGCCCACAAGCTGGAGTCCTTGCCTGAAACTGATGAGTTGCAGCTTCTTGCATTTAAACTGCTTTTCCTCATCCCCAGAGGTGAAAAGAGTAGACTCACTGATGTAGCTCTGCACAATGGATCTCCACAGGCTTATCAATACTCCAAATTATTTTGTTGAGTTCTTTTTAAGAATAACATGCACTAAACACTGAAAATACTCCAGTCAAATCACCCAGCATTCCTCCACCCTCAAGACTGCTCCTTATGTTTTACATCTTTTATCTAGCTTAACTTTAAATTGACAAATACAGTTGCATTTCTTTTCCAAAGACACTTGAAGGCTGTTTGATACAACAAAAATCTTTTACATTCTCCCATCTAATACATAATAAAAATTTCAGTCAATTCCCAAAGCCCGTTTCTGAAAAAAAAAATTGGCAAATGAAACTAGTGTCATATACATTCTTACAACCTACTTTTTCCAAAATCTTTTCTGATTTCAATACACAACTCACAGGCAAAAATACATTCAGTAGCTTGCTTAGGATCAAATCAACTTCATGGGATAAAAAAAGAAACAAAAACAAAAAAAATCTGAACAGAGGCCTTTAAGAAAAAAGCTGCAATACAGGAAAACTGTATCAAGAATTTAGAGGCAACACTGAACAGTTTCCAAACAGAATTCCTCAATCTGGAACTCTATGAAAGAGACGTCACTAAATATGCTACATATTATTAACTTAAGAAATGATCAGAAACTTATTATTAAAATAATGAAAGCAGTTAAGAATGGATTTCTTTTTTCCAGTTCCCTCACTGGTCTCACAGTAAGTTATTTCTTACCTACAAAAAAAAAAAAATACACAAAACCACAACAGAAACAAATTGAGAACCCATCACCTCAAAACAACTGAGTTCTTGCAAACTACTTCCTCCACATGATTAGATTTCTACTAAATGTCGGCCTTCAAATATCTTGTACCAATCACAGGATGGCTGAGGCTGGCAGGGCCCTCTGTGTCCCCCTGGCCCACCCCCTCTCCAGCAGGGCCACCCAGAGCAGGGTGCCCAGGGCCATAGCCAGGTGGCTGCTGGAGATCCCCAAGAAGGAGACCCCACAGCCTGTGGGCAGCCTGTGCCAGTGCTCTGCCACCCAAAGATTAAGTAATCAGGTGTGTACCTCAAAATCGACACGTTATGCAAGGCTCTGCCAAAAGCTGCTCGTTAACTGGCACAATTTAAATGAGATAAATACAATCCCCCGCTGATTTTGATGCATCAGCCGAACATCAAATTCCTCCTTGGTTCCCTGCTGTCATCAGTACCAGCGCTGAGACTCCAGAGCTGTGGTTTGCGTGGCCGGGTGACTAGGTGATCTCATGTGACTGGAGCTATTTCTCAACTTCCTAATTTGGACTTCATTACAGTGACTTTTAGAAAGATGTTTAATTTCAACATTTTCATTCACGACTATTCAATATGAAACTGACAAAAAACATAAAAAATAAAGTATGAAAATCAAAGGAAAAAGCGAGCCAATTCTGGAAGGTGGTCCTTCAGCTACTGCCTTAAATCATACCCACTCCACCACAACTCTCATGTGGGATATTAGAACACAGATTTTAAATACTAGGCAGGACAATTTGAAAATACGAGGGCTGCTCTGGAAATAACGCCTCCTATGTTATGACGGTGGCCCACGATATCAGAGGTGGATGTAGCTGGTATGGCAGTAGGAGCTGAACCTTCCTGCCACTATTTCATTACATGTTGTTGCCGTGTGACAGGTGGCAGCAGAGGGGCACTCTGACACAATGGCATCTGACATGGAAGTGCCGATGAAGCAAAGGTGTATCACTGAATTCCTCCATGCAGAAAAAATGCCATCCATGAATGTTCATCAACATGTGCAGAAGCTTTATGGAGACAAAACTGCAGATGTGAGCACAGTGAGGCAGCGGGCGGTGCATTTCAGCAATGGTGACAGTGCCATCAAAGACTAGCCACTTTCGGGATGGCCATGCAGATTTTTGTGACCATGTCATGCAAGCTCTTGTTCACTGCTGGCAAAAATGCATAGCTGATGATGGTGACTGTTGAAAAATAGCGTTTTGTAGCTGAGAATTTGTTCTATCAAACAGTGTTATTGTGCTCTTTGTATCTGTTGTAGTTTCCATGGAAATAAATAGAAGGCATTACTTTCAGAGCAACCTATGTATATTTAACAGGAAAAAAACATATTTAAGAAAGGCTCTCACACTGGCTTTACAAATAATCAGTTACTGAAATTTCTTCACATTGCTGGTAATTCACTGAATTAAAAAAAATCTTAAAGCTTACTTTGTAAAATTGTTCATACATCTTCAAAGGTATTTGAATTTGTGCACTCTCCTTTTGGAATAAAATGCTTTACACAGTACTACTTGCTTTATTGTTAAAAACTGATCACAGAAGGCACCATCAAAAATATGAGGATTGTACATTTTTTATGAACATATTTTCATTTCAATCCAATTTTTCTTAAATAATGTTTTTCTTCTTGAAAAGTAAACAAATTAAAATTCAAATTGAAACTGGGCCGAAAAGAGCTGAAAAATGTACTATTACATAATCTATTAAGGGAACATATAATAAGGAGAACAAATATTCAAGCAAAACATGGACGAGGCTAAAAAATTCAACCAAGTCCAATGTGCTAACAGAAATCCTGGTATACATACCTAGAACAGGAGCTAACTTAAATACACTGGCAGAGTTAGTAAAATATTCTTTAGAAAACACTTCCGTCAACTTCAGTGATTAAAAAGTTAAGAAATCAGTCTCAACTAAGATGGAAATAAGTCTTCTTTTACTGAAGTATAAAACGAGCACGGACCTTCCACTTATATCCTTGAAGACAAAGTACCAGAGACCTCCACTCAATTTACTAACTAAAAATTTTGTAGGAGATGGAGCAGAAGGGACCAAATTTATCAAAATGCATTTTTGCTTATTCAACATTTTCGCTAATTTTAAAGGTACTTACAATGATTTTTGTGCATTTTAAGAGAACTACAATTCCATGTGGTTCCACACATGGAGGAAAAACAATTGCCCTTTTCTGTTTAAAAATAATGTATTCATTTCCTTTGTGAATAAGTACACATTAATGCATACATCTAGTAAGTATGTGAAATGTACACTGCCTTCCTTAAACAAAAAACGAATTATATTAAGAAGTAATTTTCAGGAAAATTCTTAAGAAAAGACAAAATGATTTACACAAAATACTTAATTTATCCAAAACAGAAGTAAATATGTCACTTTTTGACAGCTGGAATGTGCAGATCACACATTAATGTAGCTTTATCTTAGTAGTTTCTATTTAAAATTTTAAATTAACTCGTTCTCGCATCAGTATTAAAAAGGCATTCAGTAGGCTGAAGTTTCTTATATTGCACGGAAAGAAAAAAACAAACATTTCCACACATTTTCAGCCTGCAACCTCCCACCCCTTCTTTGCTGCCTCCACACCTCCACAACAAATTTCTGAAAGAATGCTCAAAGCCCAAGTGTCCATATGGAAAACTTGGTTCTTCAGATCTCCATCAACAGCACTCTTCTAAGGACACTGCTGTAAATTCCAGAAAAATTTCACCTGAATTTGTGATACAGAAATGAAGTCTTACAGTTGCAATAATGTAGGTCTGTTGGCTTTTTTGTTTTGGTTTGCTTTTTTTTGCATGCTCTTTAAGAAGCTCAATATCAAGAAAGGTCTCACTAGGAAAAAATCAGAAAATGGAAACTCTTCTTTAAATGTCAAAGTAAAACTCTAACATTTCTAAAACCAGGCTGCTTTAACACCAGCTTTTTTTTTTTTTCCCCTCCAAATACAGGAAGAAGTATTGTCAAAGTTTCCCATACAGCAACCACTTTTTGGTACAGAGACTTCCATATGAAGTGAACTCAACAACAGTATTAAGAACAACTATTATGCTAATTCCTGTAATTTAGATATTGTTAGACATGCTTATCTCTTACCAGGAAAAGTACATTTGAATTTCACTGCCAGATAATGAATTTCCTGTACCAAGAGCATTTCAGAGCCAAGAGGTTTAGATGAAAGATGTTCTACCTGGAGTTACTAAGAGTTTTTCAAAGGCACAAAGCACATCACACAAAGGCTTCCATCAATGGTCTCATGTATGGTCCTACTCCAGTGCAAAAGTGAAGTAGATGAAGTTTCACCTGTCAAAACTGAAAAAGCCTTGGGATTTTAAATCCCATACAGAGTATAAAATGCATACAAAACAGATGGACTTTCTCAAAGTCATCTGGATCTGCGGTTCCAATTTCTGTCTATAAACTCGAAAGAATATGCTTTACATATAGTTTTTACTTTCAAACAGAAATAGTTTAAAAATGTTTCCACCCACACCGTAATCTTATTACCCCATCGAGTTTTGTAGGATGCCATGATAAGAAAAAAATAACCCAAGGCAACCCTACCATTCTAAGAAAATATTAAAATAAGACTCATGTCTTCCCAAATCTAATTAAAAGCAAACATTCATGCTTACTGTTGAAATGACTGTCAAGGAAAGCCATCTTTGCCTCTAGGAATCCTACTCCTTAAAAAAAAAAAAGTGGACATTGTCTTTGGCATACCAGGTTTTTAATTCGCTGGATGCTTGCACACATTGTCAGTGTCTAGACTCCTGCTCAGTGCCATACTCCACAAAATGAAACATCCTTGAGACTCAGGAAAGGGATGTTACTCTCCTCTTGTACATGCTAAGACAAAACTAATTGATTTTTGGCACGAGTACTAATTTAGAAGTTTTGTTTGTGTGGTATGAAAATATGTTACCAGCTGGCCACCTATTGCTCAGGTCTTCTAAAAAAAATAATAAAGAAATAAAGAAAACAGTAAGTGGAACTGTGAAACCTGAGTAAGCCTGAAGAAACAAACTGATACTCTGAGAAACCCTGGAAGATGAAATGCTTACAGCCAAGGGGGGGTGGGGAGCGGCGGGAATCACTGAAGAGGCCCAGTGATATTGAAAGAACTATCTGGGGATGCATGCTGGAGAAAATACTCGCATCTGAATCAGAGGAAATCCTCCCACAATGCTTACAGTAGAAAGAGCAGCCATTGCCATGTCAATACAGAAGAACAGTTCATCCTCTGAGTCACTGAAATTCTTCAGAAGTGGTATCCCCAAGAGCACTCTGAGTGTACCTTGCACACACAGGACTTCTGCCAGCCATGCTACTTTGGTGTGTGTGTGTGGGTCATGGCTATGTGCAGGAAGCCAAGTACTGGCTGCAAGAGGGTTCAGGAAAACCCAGTGGCAGTGGGATGACTTTCTTGAACAGGAAACTACAGAAGTACTTAGAACAAGCCCGAAAATAAGAGATCAGAGGCCAAACACAAACACATGTTGAAACATCAGAGACTAATGAAGAAGCAGAACCAAGACCTTTAGACTGCAACAGCCGAGGGCAGTAATATCACCAAAGAAACCACCACATGCAGCCATGCACAGTTCAGGTGATCGTTGCATCTTTGCAAAATGTGGTTATGACTACAACAAAGGATTGTTCTGCAGTTCGTAAGTGTCAAATTGCACCTCCAAGCACAAGCATGTAGGCCGAGAAGGGGGAGGGGAAGGCCCCACTACACGAAGCCTACAATACAAAGAACACCTTCTTTCTAAAATCAGCAAGGTTTCTTTATGCCCTCAGCCTTACAACATTTCACTGCAACTACATTTACAAAAAATCTGCCAAAAGGTAGGGCACATCCTGGTCCGTGTCATTTTTTTTTTTCCAAGTTTTTAAAGCAGCAAATTCTTTAAATAATCCATCCCAATATATAATTTCCACAGAAGAAACTTTCAACAGAATGTAATACGTGCAACTGAAATTTGAAATAACAGCCAAGCTGTGTTCCAGGTGCCAGCTGGAGCTCAGGGGCACTGCAAGAAGCAGCAGGTTGTGCTTTCACGACTGCCGTTTCTGACTTTACACCTAGGATCAGATAAAAGGCCTGCTGTACACATCCGGCACCACAGGCCTTTAGTGAGAACAAGCAGCAGCATTACCAAATGATGCTTGGTGTTTTTTTTTCCCCCCCGTATACTGCCCTACTATTTCAACCTTTTTTTTTTTTTCCTTTTTAGCACAAGTTCTTTTTGAAGTTATAACACAGTATTTTTGAGAAAGTCTAGTTTTAGTTCCACAGAACACACACTTCAATTTGTTTAATGCTACCTTTACTGGACAAAGCTTACTAGGCATAAAAGTTACGTAAATTTTTAAATGTATACGGTACACCCGTAACTGTAAACGTGCAACTTTCTTTTGCATATTCTGGGTTACTATTTTAGCATACATAAAATAACAGTAACACCAATTCACAATAACTTAATTCTTCTGCTGTTACATACATGTATACATATAATCAAACACTGAGACAGCAGACTCTACCCTGTCAGCAGGATCTTCTTGTATCATGCTCCACAGATACAGATACTGCTATTAAATGTCTCTAGACCTTCAAAGATCATCAGCAGACTGCAGAAAGCAGATTAACCCAGATCTAGGTTGTGAGAGTGATAAGGAAGACGTATTTCCAAAAAGTAGAAAAGCAGTCGAATTCCTTGCTATACCACTCCAGTGGCATTAGCACCACTAATTCCTAACCCTGAATGCTACAGATGAGAACAGAAGAAACATATTCCCAGTGTTATGAAATCCCTGTGAATGTATTCCCTTTCTGTCTTCTTGGCATCTAGTAACAGCAATCCACTATCAGACTGACTTCCTATTGCTCTGAAGACAGTAAAAAAATCAGTTGTTCAACCACCCAAGAAATTACACCTAAACAGTTCCTATCAGCTTTTGTTACCACCACAAAATCATGCTCTTCAATTTCATCACTGGTGAAATACAAAGACTTTTGACGTCCTTGTTTTGAGCAATGCAACTTAAAACAGTATGCGGAACAGCGGAGAAGTGCTTTTGTTGAGCAAAAGCTCAACTATAAAATAGATTATTTTAACACAAAGATTCTGGGAAGCTTAGCATCAATTTGTACTGCATACGAAAACTTTGACTACTTCCTCTATATAAACATGACCTAAAATTTCAGTATGGATACTGCTTATAAGTGCCAATACAAAGTGAGTCATGCTGTCCTCCAAGAGATGCGACAGACATGTCAGTATTGTCATGCCTACAATTTTTGACAAACTAGGAAGTTCAGAAGAAACATGAAGCAATATCGGAAAAATATTTTAAGTTCTGTTGTATTCTTGCAGGAGGATTTTACTATTAATTTCAGCTAGAGATATTTCACAGAAATTATGGAATCCTTTAAGTTGGAAAGGTCCCTTAAGATCATCAAGTCAACCATCCACATAACGCTACCAAGTCCACTGCTAAACCATGTCTATTAGTGCCATGTCCAAACGTCTTTTACACACCCCCAGGGATTGGGACTCCACCATCTCCATGGGCAGCCTGTTCTAATGCCAGACCACCCTTTCCATGAAAAAATTCTTCCTGGTATCTAATCCAAATCTCCCCAGGCACATCTTGAGGGCACTACCTCCCATCCTATCATGTGTCACCTGAGAAAAGACCAACACTCTCCTCACTACAACCTCCTTTCAGATAGCTGTAGAGCAAAAAGGTCTCCCCTCAGCCGCCTCCTCTTCAGATTCAACAGCCCCAGTTCCCTCAGTCACTCCTTGTAACTCTTGTTTTCTAGTCCCTTCACCAGCTTCATTACTCCTCTCCGCACGCACTTGAGCAACTCAATATCCTTCTCGTGGTGAATGGCCCAAAACTGGACACAACACTCAACGTGTAGTCTCAACAGTGCTGAGTACAGATGGACAAATCAATTCCCTTGCCCTGCTGGCCCTGCTGTTTCTGATGCAGGTCCATATGCCACTGGCCTTCTTGGCCACTTTGGTATGGTGCTGACCTGTGTTCAGCCAGCTGCCAACCAGCACCCCCAGGTCCTTTTCTGCCGAGCAACTTTCCAGCCACATTTCCCCAGGCCTATACCACTTTATGGGGTTGCTGTGACTCAAGGGCAGCAGCCAGCATTTATCCTTGCTGAATGCCACAGAACTGGATGCAGTCCATCAATCCAGCCCACACAGATCCTCCTGCAGAGCCTTCCTACCCTCAAGCAGATCAGCACTCCTGCCCAAATTGGTGTTGTCTTCAAACTTACTGAGGTTGCAACTGACCCCCTCATCAAGATCACTGATACAGATGTCAAACAAAACTGGCCCCAGTACTGAGCCCTAGGGAACACCACTTGTGACTGCAGCAAATCTGATTTAATTCCATTCACAACAACCCTTTGCGCCCAGCCATCCAGCCAATTCCTTAACAAGCAAACAGAACATCCATGCGAGCCATCAGCAGACAGTTTCTCTGAGTGAAAGCTGTGGGAAACAGTTCCAAATCCTTGGCTAAACAAAGACTTCCTATCATTCCTTCTTTGAAATCTTTATGTATGATTAACACCATGACAAGTAGCTACATACTGTAGAAAATTCAGAACATTGTTTTATGAAAAACAAAACAAAAAAAGCCACAGAACCAAAACAGATTTATTAAATGACTATCATTTCTTACAGGTCTGCAATAGGGAAGTTCAACAACACTGGGAATTCAAAGTTCTAACGAGATAAAAATAATTCAGGTTGTCTTACAAGGCAGGGATGTTTTATTAAAATGCGCTCTATAAGGTTTAAGAGATTGTGACATACATCAATGACTTTATTATACAGTAAGAATGTATTCATTCTTATAGCCACCATTCTTTTGTTCTGTAATAAATTTAACACCCAGAAGGTGTCCAGAAAACACTGAATTTGACAACAACTAATTACAAACAAATAAAAATATTTTCAAAATAGTACTTGATCATCCTGTCATGTTACCAATTTAATGTGTTTTCTGCAACAGTAAAGCTAATAGACCTATGACAGTTTGCAGATAAATGAACACAAATTTATCAAGCAAAGTTTATGGAAGACGATTTATAGCCAGGACTGTGACAGAAATACTATGCATATTTCTCATTATTACATTTTTAGCTGGAAAGAACTGGAAAAAGTTCAGGTAAAAAAACACCATAAGTAAGAGTCAAAGTTAACTATTCCACTGGTGAAATTTGCTAAGTATTAATCTAATTTCAGTACTCAGGAAAAGATTTAGGTGTGATGTTATCAATGTCAAAACACCACCTTGAACAAAGAAGAGCTTTCTGTTAGCACACAGCTCTTAAATCTAGTGGAAAGAGTTATGGCAAGTGACAGCCAGATGGAAGCTAGAACAAATTATGTAAGACAACAAATTTTTACGTGAGATCTAACTACAGATGGAGGAGATGTTTTCTGAAACCTTGTAGTCAAGAAGGGTCAAACTTCTGAAAGGTGTTTTGGCCTAAAACTCTGCAGCCTACCTGGCTGATCACAAAGAACAGATGATGGTTGTCAGAAGGTAGGCATGGGAATAATCAAACACACACCAAAAAACTAGGCATGTGCTTGTTGACAAAATGTTTGTCTGCTGCTGGCATTTCTAAGAATCTGGGTAGAAAAAAAAAAAGTGTGACATAACTCGCCAGAACTACCCAAGTTCTTTTTTTCAAATCCTCAAAACCAAAACAAGAATCAAAGCCCACTAACCCACACACAATTTAAAGACTGATGACTTAATTTGCAGAATAAGATTTCATGACCATACTATGCAGTGATAAGACGGTACTGATTTAGTTTGGAGTTGAAACATTTGTATCAAAAAATAGTGAGCAGAGCCTCTCAACCAACAGTGTTTTCCAATACTGAAGAAAATAGTACATTAGAAATTCTGTATTTCAGCTTTTTACTAAAGTTAGTGTTCAAAGAAAAAAGAACCAGCTTTCCCCTTAGTTATCAGAAAGACATGGTAAATAAACTAATTTGCTCTTACATGGGAAAACATTAAGTATAAAAGGGGGAATAAAAGCTTTTCATATAAATGTACATAAGTATACAAAAGGAAAAATACATTGGAGAGAAGAGAGGTGTAAAACCAGTGATTTCTGGAAACGATAATATTCAAGCACTCAAAAACCAAAGCACGGATCTACAGATTGATCAAGGGAAACAAGTCAGAGGTTCATAAACACAGGAAATTGTTTCTGTATACTCAACACTTTGAAGTAATACTTGAGGAACAGTGATGCAAGTAAGGACTGTTTTCTCTACTTCACATCTCATTTGACAATTCTCCCTTTCCATGTGAAATGTCCAGCATAACAAGTGAATTGCATCTGAAGAAGTTACTGAAAAGTTTTGCTGATGTATATAAGCTTAATAAAGAAGAAATTTGAGGAGTCTTATACAACTGGGACACTCCTGTGACATCTCATCAAGATATCTGCCATCACTATCAGTGCTTATCGCTAGAGTGTTTCTTTTGTTCCTACATATTTTGTAAACATCTCTCCTACTTTCAGCGTCTGCTAATGAACTTCTTTCTTTTGTTGGATATCTGCCAAAAAATACCAAGAACTGAAGCGTCTTTAAAGGTTTTTTTTTTTTATGCAATTGTTTATTAAGGGGAGTAAGATGGGACACCCTTAAGAAACTACCGGCACACAGTACTGGTTGAAAAGCAAGAGTAATTGTCAGAAAAACACACACTGAAATGTAACACCAGCACAGCGCTTCAGGATCCCCTCTCATCACTCACCCTTGGGACACTGCTGTCTCAGGAGCCATACTGGTGGTAGGAAAATGATTTGTAAAGGCATGAAAAAAAATGTAGGGCTATTATTTTTGTTACAGATACAAGTATATTCTTCAATATTTTTGCTTTCTTTCGATCATATTTCTATGCAGTAGGACAGAGATGAAGAAGCAGGCATAGCACTGCTGCTGCAGAAGAGGGATCCTTTCGTCATGGATTCATAGATCTCAAAGGCAGCTCTGACGTAGTACTGGCAAGCATCCATTCAGATCCTGCCAGCACCAGGACCCCAACTATTACAGAAAATCTCTGCTTGGGAGATGTACGCAGGAGGTCTTTCATTTAGCACTTAACTGAAATGTATAAAAAAATATCCTCCCCGCAAAGGAACCACTGTATGAGGAAACTATTTTAAACTTCATTATAATGAACGAAGATGAAATTTTAATCATAGGCCTGGAAAACTGGCTTTTGCCTAAAGAATAGTAATAATTACCAGATTTCATTCAATATGAGCAAACAGAAGACTGCAATTTGAAATGGCTAAATTGCCATTAGCTTTTTACCTTCAGCATCACTCAGTTAAGACAAAAAAGGGAACGAGAAGTTGAATCATTTAAAATACTTAGTAGGTGGCCTAAACTCTAGATTTCCTTCATTAAAAAGTCAGTCGTAGCTATGTGTCTAGAAGAGTTCACTTGAGAAAAGAGATTTAAGAATACAGAAGTAGTATCAAACAGAAAGACGATGAAACCAGACAGATATCAGCACAAAAATAACAAGTCCTGAAATCTCTCAAAGTCGCTTCAGGAAAGCAAGAAGTTTTGGAAAAATTCCCTGATGGCAGGACTAAAAGAAGATACAAAACAACAGAGTAAGCCCTTAGAAGGAAGAAAGGAAAGTTAATGGTGCAGAAAAGACTATTGTTTTGCAAAAAGAGTAAAATTATACAAGAGCAAACTTCAGAAATTAGTGGAGGTCATGTGGGACTTGAGGTGAGCATGTTTTCAGGCCAGAAGTAACTGATTTAATGAACGTATGCTAACAAGTGTTAATCAGCTTTTTAATTTGCATTCAATGCATTTAAAAGAGCTGGTTCCAAACATGTTTTATTTGTCGATGTTCTTTCCGCAAAGTCCCAAACTGCAATGGAAATTCCAGAAGACCAACATCGTGCTGAAAATGGGCAACTATCTTGGAATAGCGAGCTGCATGTTCCAGGTACATACAAGCTCATTAACCTCCCTTGAACCCCAAGTCAAACGACAGGAAAGATGATGAGATTCAATTAAAAATTATTAAAGGTCTGAAATTCAATTAATGACAGTCAACAGTTTTAGGAAATCAGTTTTCATCAAACAAGCTTGAGTTCATTCTCAGATGAGATTAAAAATTTTCCTGATAGAGGCAACAGCAAATAGGTAATAAATCTTCCAAAGCATACTTGGTTTTTCTAAATGACACGCCATTGTATTAACTGGTACCATAAGCTTTCATTAGAACACACATTACATGGATTAAGAACTGTTCAGCTGCTGCATCTTCAACAACAAACCATGGGGACTATTCATTAAATAGTTATGGTATCGATTAAATAAGAGATAGGGAGAAGCAGATCTCCATAGGATCAACAGCTTGCTATAGTGCTGCAATACCAAATATGGATCCAGGCACAACTCTGTGGTCACTCTCTTTAAAGCCCACTACCCTTGCCACAGAAAGGAGCTAAGGACCTGTAATTTCTCTGCTGTGATTCCATAAGATTTATGATTAGTATTTGACTTATCGATTATTAAATGACTCTATTATTGTGGCGATAACTTCAAATTTGAGGTTTAAGGGCTAACACTCATCACCACCAATTCCCATTTGTACTGGGTTACTGAGCTTTTAATTTTTTTGTGATCTTAAAAGAATTTTCCTCTTTCTATAAGGAGAACATGAGTATCGAATAAATAAATAAAATCACATTCTTGCTGCTCAATCAGCACAAAGCGTCCTCCAAGTTAGGACACGCTCTCCTTGTTCTGAATGGGAAGTTACTATATACCAAGACAGGCAAGGCTTAAAGACAAAATTTTACTGGGAAACTAACTCACGACAGGTAAAAAGAAAATTGTACATAGGTCTGATACACAGCACAAGCTTAAGTGTCATCACACAGAGCAGTTCACATTACTTAAACCATAAAGAAAAAAATACTCAAGCATCTACATTTTTGCATGCAAGAAGATGTCACCTCTAACCTGAGCTGATCTTCGGGCTATCTGTGGCTTCAGCAGTTTCTTACCATCACGGGAAGTAGGAACGTAAATGAGCACAAGAGATGCTTTAACACTTAGCAGATACCTGTGGTCACTCCAAAAGAGAACCCTGGGTTCTGTCACATGGTATTTACTGCCTCAACAGAAGTATACACGGACAAAATTAGAAGATATACAGGAAAACTGACAGATTGCAGCTATTGTCCTTCAGAACTGTGTGCAGTGGGCTGAGGTCTGAAAGACGCAACAAGAGGGAAGGTTCATACACAAAACCACCAAGTCTTTCTCACGCTTTTTTTGGTCACCACTGTAGTGCAATGAAGCACCCTACACCATACAGCTTTCGTTAGGGTCAAGGAGGTAACCTTGAACATACGTGAGGATACCAGTTCCTTCACTGTACTTCTGTTGGATGTAGCTTATTTAGATCAGGTAACTACTTTCCACGTTTTACACAAACACTTGATGCATTATCACAACAGAAATGCAGTTTTTTCATAAAATAATTTTAGACTATGTACATTTAGATATATATAAGCAAACTAAGTCTATATAAAGGAGCTTAACAGTACAATTTGGATTTTGAATTTAAGTAGTTAATTTATGTTAGAACTTATTCTTCAAATCTTTGAAGAGGCATAATAACATTTTCTGGCATTCCAATTCCAAGAAAAACTGCAGAAAGGCCTACTGTTTTAAATATTATCCCTTCACATTTGGTAAAACCTTGTTTGACTGCCACTCATTCTGCTATCCTCCATCTCCACGTTGTTTATTGCAGCTCAGCAATGGGTGACATAGTAACGAAAAAGTGACAGAGATCTAAGGGGTTAGACACAACACCCACACAGAACACCTGAAATACAACTACATGAGCAATGACCATGACATTTCTAAGTGAACTTCTTTGTTTTCTAACAAGTCCAATCCCAAATTCTGACTTTTCTGTTGAGTTTGTATTTTCTAAAGAAAATTGAAGCAGAATGAGTTATCCCTACGTAAGACTGTGCAAAGCATTGGTAAAAACCCGAACACTAGTAAAAACACCCCCAAAACACCTCCAGGTAAACTGTTCTGTTCACTACATCCTAAAGCACCACTAGTCATTTTTTTGGCCTCCGTATGCAAGCCGACCATTTATCACTATGTTTAACCTTAACCAACCATATGCAAAGCCCTTTATTTTTCAGTAACTTGGTAAGTCACTAAAATCATTGAAAAATAAAAAACCCCTCATTTAATCTGACTTCCAAATACATTTCCTCCAAATGCACCCAAAGTTTTTCAAAGTGATGTTATTTGATACAGATGGTACACTTGTGAAAAAATACATGCAAATATAAAACAGAGCACATACTAAGCTTGTAAGCGGAAAGATCATCACCTCGGACAGCAGAAGCATAACCCCCTGACACTGCACACAGCCACACCACATAACCCCATTTATGAAGTGATTGAGCTTTGCTATGATAGCAATGCTGAACAACCCATTTACAACCTCGTATTTCTGAGAGGATCTGGCATGAGAGGAGAGGACTCAGCAGTTCCTAACTCAGTGAAAACACTGATCTTCAGCCACCAAAAATACATAACCTCTGACAAACTGGAACAAAAGTAAAACTTTATTCTCCTTTACATGATGTGAAAAAAATAGGTTACACACCATTCTCCCCTACTCCCACTCTCTTCCTTAGTCATTATCCAACACAGTCAATCCAACAATCAAAAAAAGCACACACAAGTATTTACATGCATTCCCAATCTGAAGCTCATCAAGTATACTAGACCTCAAAAATAGAAAAGGACTTACCCAACGTGTCTTTTAGATTTTTAACCAGAGAGCCTTTCTTCAAGCTGTTTTTTCGCTCCACATAATTTGATGGCACGTATCCCGTTTTGTTGGCCGCGTTTCTTACCCTCCACCATGTCTTGGAATCGTCTAATAGCCAAAGACGCTCATTTTTCTTGATGTCAAGTTCTTGGTCCTGCTGCGCAGTGTAATCCCACTTTGCAATAACAATAACTTCTTCTGTCATCTTTCATGGAGTCCTTCTGCAACAAAATATTAAAACACGTTCACCAATCAATTACATCATGCAAGTCTTGCGCAAATTTTTCAAGCAGTTCTGGAATATGCGAGAAAGGGGAAGGGAAAAATGAGGAAGTGATACAGAGAAGATAAATCTCAGAACGGAATTCCTTCTTTAAAAATAAGCAAAGTCATAGTGAGTGACCTTTCTTGCTTTTTCTGCCGCTAAAGTATGAAAATATCTTGATAATAAAGTCCAGTTATAAGATTGCCCCTGAATGTGTATGAAATATTATTCAGATATACATTAACACAGTGGAAGTTACAAAACCCATTTAGCGTTTGCATACAGCATTATAAAACTACACCAAAGTTAGCATTCTGAGTTCTAATCTGAGAAAAAAATAGCAGTATTTCCTTTCATCTTGATTATGATACTTAATACATAAATCCCATACTCACATGCATATAGACAGATTACTTGTAAGTTTTCTGCATTTAAACAGTTATCCATCTTCACTAGGAAGTTAAAAATGCCTCAGTAACACAGTGAGGAAATCTCTGCCGTCAAGAGAGTACCGCTCCAGTAAGCCTTGGTGCAGAACGTTTTGTAAGGGGAGCACACAAGCACAGTTTTAGAAGAAGCATTTGCTTTGTCTTTGCTGCCAGGACAAGACCAGCTTACCCCAGTCCTGTGCTGGGTGGAGAATAGCACCCATTGCATTTTCCTGGATCTCCTTCCATTTCTTCTCGTTCACTATAGTTCTCCACAGTGCTGATCTAGTAATCCTTTTTACTTATCCCTACAATAAGAGCTATCTTCTCAGAAGCTATTTGTCAGTTGCATGAAGACAACCGCATGCCTTCACATTTTTTTTTCCACACATCAGCTGATTACCAGAAACAGCATAGCTCCATGACAGCCAGCAAGTACAACAGCGAGTAATATCAGCACCACTGACATTCTAGTATATCACAATGCCAAACAAAACAGAGTTAATTTTATCCTCTACATTAGAATCATAGAATCACATGGGGGAAAAAAGACCTTCAAGATTATCAAGTTCAACAATTAATCTGACCTACTGAGTCCCACGTCCACGTGTCTGTTAAACACCTCCAGGGATGGTGTCCCTGGTAGTGTAACTGAATCGATGACAAGCCTTGTCAGCTGAGGGAGCCGGACCTATTCAGCCTGGAGAAGAGAAAGCCCAGGAGGATCTCATCAACGTCTATAAAACCTGAAGGGAGGACACAGCCAGGCTCATTTCAGCAGTGCCCAGTGCCAGGACAAGAGGCCATGGGCACAGTCACACAGGAGGTTCCTTCTGAACACCAGGAGCACTTCTGCACTGTGTGGGTGACAGAGCACTGCACAGGCTGCCCAGGGGCTGTGAGGTCTCCTCCCTGGGGACCTCCAGCAACCACCTGGCCATGGCCTTGGGACCAGAGGGACCCAGAGTGCCTTGCCAGCCTCAGCTGTTCCCTGAGCCTGAGATTCAGCCTCCTCCTGAACATCCCCAGTTCCCTCAGCCACTCCTCATTAAGTTCTGTTTTCCTAGAAATTCTTTGAAAAATTTCTGAGAAGTCACTTCAAGTTTTTCAGTTACTGCTGGTGTTTTGTGTTTTGTTTCCTTTTTTTTGGGGGGGGGGAGAGGAGGTACAGGAAAAAGTAGGAAATGAGAATTTGGAAATCAGTGTAGCAGACTACTTGTTTAAAAAAAAAAAGGCAAAGTTGCAGTTTCTCAATAAACAAAAATTTAGTAGAAACAGATCCCAGAGTACTTCAAATTATTAGCATCCAATGATCTTCTGAGCATGATTTGACTTCGCTGCCTCATTTTTAGCAGTCCAGAACCATATGGAAAACCGTGACATCTAACAGTTGACATGACAGAGATTTAAAACGCCATTACCTCATTCAGAAATTGTTCTGTTCAGCATGCAAGTTATACATACCACTTCATTCAGAAAGGGTTCCATCTGCAATTTGTAAGCACACACACTTTCTCCATTTCCAACGAGAAAATGCAGAGGAACATAAAGTAGCTGAAAACTCAATTTGAATATAGGTGTACAAGGCTGACAGCCCCAAGATGAATTCAAAAAGTTGTGATGTTTTGAGCAACAAAGAAGAATCAGAACTCTGACAGTTCGAAACACCTGCGATATATGCAGGTAGAATTGGTATTACAAGAAAAGTCATTATACCTTTAAAAAAATTCCTCCCCCTAAAATAGCGATCCTGGCTGACACTGACAAAGATGTAGGAGAGCCCGAGCTTTCGAATGCTATCTCCAATAAACCACCCTGCTTTCCAACTCACATGAAATGGGCAGATAGCCTACAAATCGATATGCTGATGTTGCCAGGGGGAGATTGCAAACAAGCGTGTTCTGGATGCCAGTGTTGTCAATATAATCTCTCTTCAATTTAGATTGGTTCATTTTATGCCAGCAATTGTAAAATGGTCAATTCTCACTATTCCTGGGGATATGGAGAGCATGAAGAAAAAGGACACTATCAGTTGGCTGACAGTGTCACTACATGCAGTTTCCAATTCTATAAAGGTTTTCACAACACAAACAGGTTAAAATTATCTACATGTATTACAAGCTATTAATCAAAAATAACACGCTAGGTATAATGGAGAACTATTAAACTTTTCTCATTCCTCTAAATCTAAGAAAAAAAAAAAGAATTGTCCCTCGCAGTAAGAGTCAAGTTTTTCCCCAAAGCGCTGTGCAAGGACAGAGGCACAGGAAGAAAAACACACTAACATATGTCAGGGCTGATGACATCGACTACATGGTCCTTGGAAATTCCCTCAGGACAGGGAGCCCTAAGCTACCTGATTTCCACAATTCCAGTCCGTTGTTACATAAAATTGCCACCTTGAATGAGAAATTATGTCATGTCAGCAGGAGACCCTTGCGTTACACAGTTTTTGCAGAAATGTAGGGGATCCAAAGTTCTCAGGTGGCATGTTAATATAGACCCCAATACAATACAGCATTTGTGGTTTTGCTTAATGTCAAAAGCACAAACATTCCTACACAAGAGGAGACTCCTTTTATATAAAGAGTTAAATTGTACCATACATCTGCAGTTAAACATCTGTCCACTTAAAGCTGTACAGATGTGTACAGAGGGTTTTTTTGGCTGCTTTTTTTTTTTTTTTTTAATGTGAGGGATCAAGAATGAACTTCTTAAAATTACTTCCTTATAGTCCTTCATGGAGCCCCTCGAATGAAGTAACAATACAGTTCTTCCTGTGACATTTGCAGAGCAAACATTTCCTTGTATGTGAATAAGAACACATTTGTTCTCCAGGAAGGGGGCTGTAGAATTAAGTTTTGAAATGTTTCTGCCACACAGCAGCATGCCAAACAAAGGATTAGAAGAAATGACATTACTAGATCTCCAGAAAACATAAGGAACAAAAACTGTTACAATCTTCCAAAGCACTCAAGCATTCCCTATAAATTTGACAAGCATTCAGATTGCGAAAATTTCCTCAGTATATTGCTTTTAGACTGCACAACCAAAAATACTGCAGATCCTGTAGGCTCTATCTTAACATGACTCTCCAGTATCAAGAAAACCCATGTCTTCTAAGAGCACACAAGCTTGTTACATATTCCTCCTCAAAAAGTTCAGAATTTCTAACAGTGAAGACCAAACCTACTCCACACATAAGATAGAGAGTATCTCACACTTGGAAAAGCACCAAGGAAAAGCTCTGAAAAAACTATGCAAACTTTGGGGTATATACTTATTTCAGCCTCCCTTCTGCAAGCATTTCCTTTATTGCTAGCAGTGCCAGTAAGCTGATTTGTTCTACCGGAATTGTACACGCGAAAGTGCTGTAACTAATCAGTTACAAACCACAAGAGTTGTATGCTTTTACTGTGTGAATATTAACAGGCTATACAAGTTAAAGCCAAGCTTGTTTACCAGTCGAGGTCCCTTGGAGATCATACCAGACCATCTCTAGTAATAAAAATGATGGGTAAATGGTAATGCTTCCAACTGGATGGAAACACATATACGGTTCAGGTTTACACTCTGAAACATGAGTGCCACCAGGCAAGCTTTAGTTATAACCCCCAACGCAGCTGCAACGCAGCTGCAAATGAGTCCAAAAATAAAAGCTAGTTATTTTCAAAAACCTAGGCTGTTTAAACTTGATTTCTCCAGAAAATATGTAGTGTTTCATAGAATCACAAAGGTTGGAAGAGACCTATAAGATCATCTAGTCCAACTCTCCACCTACCACCGATATTCCCCCACTAAACTATGTCTCTTAGTACAACATCCAAATGTTTCTGAAACACCTCTGGGGACAGTGACTCAACCACCTCCCTGGGCAGCCTGTGCCAGCATCTGACCATTCTTTCAGAGAAGAAATTTTTCCTAACGTCCAACCCGATATTTTCTTCTAGAGATTATAGCTAGAAGTTAAGTAAAAGAAAGTAAGAAGTTAAGTAAGGAGAAAGTGAAAACAAAACTGAAATCAATGCTCTGCAGGAGAAAACTCAATTTTAAGTACTGCACTAGAATGATAAGTGGTTTTATTAGGGTGACCTCAAGCAACTCCACTGTAATGGCAGTTTCATTAATGCCATCAGTACTGTGGAAGTTCCAGGGCGTCTTTCTACTACCTTCTGTATCTAAGCTTCACAGAGGCAGAAGTTAACTTGAGAGGTAATATCTGCACTATGCTTCACCTGAAAAACCACTAACAGATAAAACCAAAGATAACTCAAAAGTGAAACACTAGGAGCACAATGTCTTCTGATTCTAAAAGTGCTGCAGATCTTTAAATGGAGACAAAACTTGAAGTGTAAATGTCACGGAAAACGTCTCTGGGTGTAAGAAATTTATTTTGAAAGAGTTATTTAGCTAGAAGTAAAAGAGCAACTTTTGGCTACATCAAAATACATGCCTGGGGGAGGGAAAACAAGAAAGGAGACGGGAAAAAATGACTTACTGAGAGTGAATTTCTCATTCATGCACGAAACAACAGCTACCAAAACTTTCACTCTGTTCCGAAATACGAATTTTTAAAATCATTTTCCAGAAAAAATGCATCAATACTAGGAACACCTGTGTGCAAGGACTGGATTGAGCTCAGATGTTTCAGCCACTTTGCCTCCTCCATCCAGCTGATGATTCCCTGTTAGGAGACAAGTCCTACCTTCAGTGGGAGCTGCACTACTCCAGAAGCCCACATGCAAATGCCCTAACACAAAGAGACCCTCTGGGGAGAAAAACTGGGCATTGTGCCAGGCTAGGAAGGCAGTGAACAAAAGCTCAGCCAAGGGAAGTCAGTTAGAATCAGACTGCACTGAAAGGCTGCTCGAACAGGTGAGGGTCATTAGCTAACCCTATGATAAAACAACGCAAGCAATATTTCTTTCCCGGAAGAGATAACATGTTTCTTCCATAGATACAGACCCCCTCCAGCACACCCTCTGATCTGGAAGCTTCTCCTGCAGGCTGACACCTGCTCCATGTGCCACCAGCTGAATGCCCTGTCCTAACAGGCAGCAAAGCAGCAACTCCTCTTGCCTGCAAGGAGCAAGGCTCAGGGCCATGCTGAGGACTCACTTAGAGTGGACAGTGCATGCAGGAAACAACGCTGAGTTTTGAAGACTCTCTAAGAAAAGTACTTGCTCTCCCTGTTCACCATTTATTTTGCAAAATGAAATGTTGCTGAAAAATGACTGACAGTAATGCCTGAAGTTTAATCCCTCACCAAGGGAACAAGCAAAAATTCTATTAATAGGAGGTGACAGTGCACATAACAGACTTCTGGAATTGGATGTATTCCTAAGACACACTGAAAGAAAGGTAATAACTTAATTGATATGGAGCCTTTTAAGTGACACTGATGTACATAAGATGTAATTACTATGCAACATTTAGTTAATTCTCTTGGGAGAATGAAAAGATAGCTAATGAAATAGAAGAGCTTTCTCTTAAGATCTGAGGGCTGAACAACTTCTCCTAAGACCAAACCTGAAAAATCAAACTGGGCTTTGAGCTCTGCAGCCTGGGCTGCTGAATGCCCTGCCACCTGCTGTCCCCTTGCTTCACTTTCCACAGGCTACAGCAAACAGGCAGCATCTGGCCCTCTACAGCAACACAGCTGTGGAAAATAAAAAGTCTTTTTCCATCAGGGCAACTTTAACAGTGAGTGAATGGGATCACTGAATTCAGTGATTAATGAAATAACTTATTAGATCCCTTCATTTGAAATGCACTTGAAGGTCTCAAACTTCTCTGTTGATGAAAACGCAACCTATGCTAGCCTGGCTTCTGCTTCAGGTCTGATGGTTTGTTTCCACTTACAGATGCTTTAATTGTTGTTTGTGCATGGTTGTTGTCTTTTTTTGTTTTTGTTTTTACTATTATTTTTAAATGCACTTGGAATAATAGTTTTGACATGTACAAAAGAAAATCACTTTAAAAAGAGTACACAAATTTGCTTAATTTATACTAAGTTCCAGCCCTCCGTTGAAACTGGTAAAAGCCCTTCCATGCTCTGTCACAATGGCTCTTTGCTGGAGCTCAGACAAATGGTGGTGGATCGCATAAAGGCCACTTTTTCTAACTGCTTCTGCAGTTCAACACTTTAATATGGCAAATAACGTGTCAATCGATCTCAGGGGACGTATTTATTTGGAAAGAGGTCACTACACCAGAAATTATAATACGGATACTCCTCCCATCTCCACCTTTAAAGAAAGTTTCAACTAAATAACGATAGCGACCAAAGATTCATCATCTGGCTGTGCCGTTTTGAGGTGTCAAGCAGACACCTAAGTAGAAAAATCTGCAACAGGATAGAACAGAAATCACAATAAAGACTCAGTTCTACCAGAGCATCAGAACTCAGCTCAGCAACCTTCAATGTTAAGCTTTAAATTCAAGAACTGTCAGTGAGCACTGAACAACAGACACAACTGGAAATTTAAAATTGATGGATGCGTTCTATTTATCGAAGGGAGAGTATTCAAGCTGAGCTTTCACTCCAAAGATGTCCTTTCATGTTTTTAAATCAAAGACTGAGGAATAGAAGGCTTTTGAACGCTTATGAATCTATGTACTTAATGAAAGTATTATCATATAACCACACATAATAATATGTGTAGTAAATATATGTATATAAATAATCTCATATACATACATATATTTCTTACATGCATACACATCTCACTGGGATCCAGATACAGTGTTCCTAGAATACTATCTGAACACATACTATATGAGAACAAAAAGTACATCCAAAATTTAAGGGGGATTCAGACTGAGAATAGAAGATATATATGTATATATATATACACACACACATACACATATACACTCAACACTGTACACTGTACTGGTATTAGAACTAAAACACATACCTGGACTTCCTAGAATTGCTGACTTTTAAAAGCAACTGCGGCAATTACTTTGGAGTACTTCAAAATAACCTGATTAGGATGCAGTGACTACTGAGCTAGAAGTGATAGCACAGTGTGATTACTATCTAACTTAGTGTGCAAACTGTATGTAGTCATAAACAATAGAAGCTGATTCTGATATTAAGGAGGTCAGTTTTCAAAAGCTGAAAACAATGATGAATGGAAACTGCAAGGAATAAACGTGAACAAAAATGTAAACTCGTTATTAACTGTGAAGGAGGAATGTTTCATTTTATTTCCTGAACTACTCTCACAATTTTGCATTTATGAAAGAAGCATTATATGGTTAAAAGGATATCCTGTTTAAAATTAAGGAAAAAAAAAAGTGAAGAGCACTAGAGAATTGCTGCATTTCCCCTCCGATTCTTTTCTTTTTCTTCTTCTTTTTTTTTTTTTAAATGAAAAACCTGATAGTGACAAGCACAAGTCAGGAAATGCAAACTGAAGTATCAAAAGAAGCTAATTAAGAACTATAAAACATTATTAAAGTGTGTCTGGCATAAATTAAACATTAGCAATAGAATATGTATAAAATACATTAAGTCTCTTGTAAGAAAAAATATTCAATATCTATTTCTGCACTACGGGATTATCTTACAGTGACAACTATTTTCTGTTCTGTCATTAACTAGGGTAGAAAAAATAACAAGTATAATTAAACACTTAATCTTCAAATGCACCCTAAGATAGCAGAGTTGCCCACAAAGCTTTTACAGTTTTCAGTATTAACTCTGAGCAAAAATTGGAGCTATGAGGAAGTTCTGCCACTAATCCAAAAGCATAAATGGAATGTCGTTGGTAACACTGGTAAGTAGTCAGCCTAACTGCAACTCTGAAAAAATAATGGAGAGACAAAGAAATCTCCCTCCCGCCCCACACACCCCCCAAGAAACCACACACACAAAAAAAACCAACCCAAAATGAACCAAGAACAACACACACAGCCTGCTAACAGATTATGGTTGAGCAGTTAAGAACTGATAAAAGGGTTTCCAAGAAAATACGCATGATGATATAGACTATTTTTTTTTTTAACATGTATTTTTCGTTTCAATTCTTGATTTAGGTCTGTGCATCTACCAAAGTCCACATCCATGAGGAAGGAATTAACCACCAGCTGAGTGGCACATCCAAGGATCAACCTCCCAGGAAAGCTCAGCAGAGAACATGAATGCTTCTAGCTGGTTCTGAGACACTTGCTCTCAGGTACAATAGCACTCAGTTTCCTCTTGAGTCACTTTGACAACAAACAGAGTAATTACAGATAAATATTTGAGGGAGAGCGATACAACCTTGTGGACTGGTTAATTACATTTGAGATTCTTTGGCCTGTGCACATCAAAGGTCCGTTTCTGGTCAACTCTAAAGACATTATGTGTACTTTTTCCTTTTTTCCTTTTTTCCAATGACAGTTCTGACTAAAATAGAAGACAGCTTCAAAACCAGTGAAGGATTAGTCTTAATCAACCAGTAACTTAAAACTACACCAACTATGTAATGTTATCTTGATGCTATCAAGAAGCCTACCCCCACACATCTCAAACACTTCTGTTTATCGCCTTCTAATGTTTAATGACACAATGTTGTGAGGTTTTGGTTTTTTGTTTCTTCAAATGGATGCCTTTAACAGCTTTTAACTATTGTTTGATTCTCTCAGCTCAACAATATATCCGGTATTTCAATTGCTAATACAACTGCAGCTACACTGTAATGTCTTACATCTTGAGTTACAAAACTGCAAACAGGAAACCTCAAGACTAGTTTGATGGTAACGAATTTCTGCTTAGCTCCAATAGAGCACAAAAGTTAAGCTTGTTTTCTGACTTACAAGTGGTTTAGAAGTCTTTAAAAAAAAAAATGTGCAAAGGACTGAAGAAAAATACAAACTAAAAACACACAAAATGTTCCTTCCTGCCAAGGAGTCAATACAGCCTTTTACCTTAAAAAAAAAAATCAACTCACATATGTTCAAATAACAACTTGCATAAAAACATATTTGTAAAAAGCTTCCCACCTGACATTTTCATGAAAGCTATCACATGAATCAACCTGTTCAAATTAAGTTAGCAGGGATGGATCCAAGTCGTCATTAATAAGTGAACTCACTATTTAGGAAAGAGAGCAGTTCTAATGTCAAAGGACACATCATGTAAGCACATGGCTCACGGCCCTAACGATACCTCTGATGGACTCAGCCACCACTGTGCTGAGTTCCAGCCCTCCAGGTCCCACCCAAGCACCAAGGTGTTACCCAGTGTTTGCTGGGGTGGCTGAAAGGCCGATAAGGAGCATGGAGGGTATTGATGGGGAACCCTCATTCATGCCTGGTCTCCTCTGTCTGTTCTTGTAGGCCACAGTCACCTCACAGCCATGGCTGCCCACTTCTCAAATTAACGCTGCTTCGCAGTTTGAGGAACACAATGTCAGAAGCTGGTGTCGACAAGAAAAGGAAACAGTCCTTCCACAACAGTAAGTCTCCAGAATGCATTATTAGATAAGAATAACATGGCTACTATTTCTTTGAAAAAGCAGCAGATTAAACTGTTACTTCAGCCGACGTCCTCTCTAATGGTAGAATAATCCTCCGTAATGTTACAGGCTGCTGCAGCAACAATGAACACATGCTTTAGTTCTAGCCTCCTATTAATATATGCAATAATGCCCTAATTGTACATGACGTTCACTCAGTTTCATGCTGTAACCTTCATACTATCTTCACAATTTCAGATTTTTTCTTCCCCAATTAGTGCTACTGTTATGAGCCAAAATGTCCTGGTCTGCAGCATTTCAAGATACATTGCATAACCAATGTGATACTCTTTAAAACACACTGTCTTTCCTATTTACATGATAAGTATTCATCTGTTTAAGGAAGTTAAGTTTTTAAAAATCTTTTGATGTCTTCCTTAAAAAGAAAGATATTTCTATACCCTTTCTGGAACAGCATGCCTATTATCAAGAAGGCAGTGTTCATTTTTAGCTTCTGACAGATGATTTAAATTTATAATTTCAAAGGATAAAAAGTTGATATTCTGCAGAAGCAAGCTAGTATTATATTAATGCATGTTGAAGTTTAGCAGCACTAGTTCAGAGCCTTATAACTTACCTCAGCTTAAAATAAAGTAATAAAAGTTATAGAGAAAGCATTCCCACAGGTCATAGCTAAGCTGGAACAGAAAGTGCAAAAAAAAAAAAACAACAATAAAAATTGGTCTGAAGTGTTTTCCTACACATGGGATTACTATTAAGAAATTGCCCAAGGACAACCTTCACGGATTTAAAACAAGCAAACCCCAGACCAAACAAACAAACAAAAACGTATTTCAGCCTGGCATTTTTCTATTGCTCTCCTTTTTTTCCTTCAGAAATTTGTATTTACTTGTATTTTTAATGCATTTGGAAATCAGGACAAAGATTAACAGATAATACTGGCAACTGTCTAGAGGACAGAAAATGCTGAGACAATTTTGTAGTGAGATGGCTTTATTACTGCTTCATCCAACACAGACGGTATTTTTAGAAGAAGGTATTTCTCCGTATCTTTAAGACTACACATAATTGCATCTTTTCCTGTCACTCTGATTATACACTTACCAGAAAGCACAATGAGATTAAGTTATCTCTGGTCTTAGTCTGTTGCAAAAGGAAAAAACAAAACACATATCTGATAATGAAGTACTTCCAACAGCAGGTAGCTAGCAAACATCATTTCCTACCCATTGCTTCAGCTCGCTCCACCTGCCCTCAGAGCCCAGTCCTGCACCTCCTCCTGGGAGGCCCAGACACAGCGAGCTGTGGGGCCATCTTCTCTGCTCCCCAAAACGCTCTGTACAGAAGCAACCACTGCTGATGATCTGGTCTGTGGTGACTTTTTCCATGATTAGTTGAGAACCTGAACACTTTGTTTCGCATGCATTGTCATCAATAACATTTTTTTTTCCACATTCTGGGTAGCAAAGGTGAAACCTACAACCTGCAGAGAAGACATCTTCAGACCTTTCAGCTGTAAGCAGCACAAGGCGGGTGCAGAAGAGAGATCTTTTCTGGCTGCAGAGTAAACCAACCAGAACCCCAAGTTCTGCCTCACACCTAGGTAAATACAGCAACAGAAGCAGAAAAAAAAAAAAAGCAGCAGCTTTTCCTGAATTCTTTTAAAAGCACTTTTAGAGAAGACACTGATCTAATAACCAGCTCAACTGCACTGAAGAAAACTGGGGAAAAGAAAGAAACAATTTGAGACAGCACCTATCCTCTAAAACAGCAGCAGTAATGAATGGCCTGATCTCAGCGTTGCTTCATGGCTGTTTCAACTAAGTCAGAAATATGGAGAGGCTTAATGACTGTTGGTGTTTCCTTGGACTGTTAGCTCCCCATTCCTCCCAGCACACTAGACTTATGTCTCCAAATGTATAGGTAGGCTTAAGAAATCCAAAGTCAAGATAGAAGAGGGGAAAATTCTGGAAGAACACAACATCTGTGAAGTGTATAGACAAGACAAAATGGCAAACCGTTTTACACTGACCAACAGGCTCTTACAAAAGCAGAGTGAGGAGAGCCCAACACACAAAATCACAGAAAAACAAACACCCTAAGTTGACATTTAGGTAGCATTATCTATATGATAGATGGATGAAACGCGCTCTGCGTAATAACAAAGCAAGCTTACTGCTACTCACTCACTGATGGTCTCACTTTCACTTTAGCCATCCTTTTTGCCTTGAAATTAAAAGTCAGCCATTCATGACATGGTGAACGTCATGAAATTTTATAAAGGAGGCATTCTTGAATATCATGAAGGATTCAAGAAGTGTTTGAATAATCTGTTTTCATTGTATCTTCTCTTTCCCTAGCTCAAACATTCAGCAGTGTGTATGAGTTATATTTCATTAGAAGTGCTAGTACATTTATGCACTGTATAAACAAAGAACAGTCCTCAAACGTAAGAAGTATAACCTTGATCTTACACAGAAGGACAAAGCTCAGAATCACGGTAGATTGCTACACTTTACAGCTAATCCCTTGAAACACTGCTACCTACTTTTCCAGGGATTTCACTTTAAACTGTCTATAAAGTGCTGAAAATAAAATTGAACTGTTGACCTTCTGTTCCCCAACAGAAAAATCATAAATTCTTTTATATATATATATATATTTTTTAAACTAAAGAGGAAGAGACGCTTGTTCAATTCAAAAATACATTTATTCCCATCAATCAAGGCTGCTTAAGGAAAAAAAGAGGGCACTATTTATTTCTAGACAATGTTCACTTGACACTTCTCAGCAATTTATCCATCACTTCACAAATGTAATTTACCACGACAGCAGGAAATTCTGAAAAAGACATATATTAAAAATTGTTTTAACTTTCTAGTTCGCAGAGAACTAAGCACTTTAAAGGCCCTGTTCGGACTCCGTTCCTATGAACCTTCCAATTTGCTGTTATTTCAAATACCAAATAAATTCTTACTCTTACAGATTTTTATTTGCTAGGTCACTTGGAATAGAATTTTTACTCTACATAGGAAGGTGCACGAGCATAGAAAGGTGAGTGGGTACAAATGCTTCTCTGTTTAAAAATCTCTTAGGACAGAATTACACACAGAATTTTACCTGAACTCAAGGTAACCCTAACACCTATTGACAAAATCAAGGAGAGAGTTTTCTTCAGCAGAAAGCCACTTTCCAGAAGTGGGGTCTTTGAATGCTACAGGTAAAAATAACCACCAGATATAAGATATCTTCATTCTTGCCTTTGTGCTTGTGTGTGTACTCAAAGAGGCAGCTTGAAAGATGCAGCATTTGATTTCATTAGAAAAGATTACATTTACTCCTATATATATTTGTGCATCTTCCTGATGAAAATCGCACTGGAGATGGTCACTCAGAAAGCAGTCATTTTAATTTCCCAATAGGACATATACCTAGAGGAGGCACAATTCAAAACTGAAGATATTTTCCAGCATCTTCTATGATGTGTAACAGCCTCACAAGTCACTTGTTGGTGAAATCAATGACTGCTGTGCTAATACTACACAATTAAAAAAGCAGGAGCCCAGGCAAGAAAGGGTCACCCAAGTTTGCCCTTAAAATTTCTATTCCCTTTTGATCTAAGAAACTCCTGAGAGTCAAACTGTGATCCCCTCTTAACACTCCCAAAACACAAATGCAGTTGAAACTCTCTAAACCTTCACCTTTCCCACTAAAACAGGCCTCAAGCCAACCTCTCCTACATACCTTCAAAATCATTTAAATTTAAGACAAGACTGTGCTCTCGGCCTTGCATGTTGGCAACATTCATTTATTTTAACAAAATATTTCTTACATATCTTCCTCCAGCTTGAGTGAGTTCCTTTCAGAAAAAAATAGTACATGTGAATGCTCTACCACATGATTACAGCAGGAAGTCACTGTTAATTCCCCAAAGGGGAGGGGTACGTGCCTACACCAAAAAGAAACACTGTTCACATAATGGGACAGAGAACAACAAGGATTTTATCTTTTCTAATTTATTTTTTTTTAAGTGTTTCTGCAAAACACGGTCCACAGAACACAGATTTCCATAAGCACACTAAGGAGATGCACTTTATTCTGAACTCTTACCTTGCAGTTCAGCTGTTTTAACACTGCTTACCCAGATAAGAGTAAGCGAGGAACTCATTGCATGGCTGTTAGCCCTAATATGATTTTCCACTGCACTAGAGCTGCAGCTCCAGAAAGTAAGCTTCTGAAAGTAAACCTGACTTTATCCACAGAAACTGTTATCCAAACCCAAGAAAAAGTAATTAGAAGACTAGTTTTTTTGTTTGTTTTTTTTCAGAAAAAAACATATTCAATAGAGATCAAGACTGCCTGACAATGCTGGACTCTCACTGTCCTTTATTCCTACTCTCAACTCCAGTGCTTCAACAAAAGTGATCTTTTCCCTAAACCCCCTTCTACTGTTTTATATTCTGCCAGAAATTTCTCCACAGCCCACTTTTCTGAACAAAATCTGTCTGCAATAAGCAAATCAGTTCAAAATTAAACATTTGGCTTTGGCTGCTACATCACATTCCCTTTCATCTAAAAATGTTATGTACTCTCACATTGATGGGCTGTTCTATCCTCACTCATGGACACGTTTTCTTCTTTCCTCCCACTAGATAACAATAAAATGCATCAACAAACGTGAAAGAGAAATAGTAGAGCCAAATAATTCCCAAACATGAAGAGAGACTGTGGGAATTAGTATCTGTACTGGAATCAAAATTAAATAAAAGAAAAACAAGTTCAAAATCACACAGGTCTGAAATTCGGAAGTTTAGCTACAGACTTCAGTCCTTCTAGATGAATACAAATAAAATAATTTATATTGGTTTCAGAAAAAGTGACTATTGTTCCATATACAATTTAAGCTGGGAGCCACACAAAATATTCAGTGCTTCACAGACTCCAGTAGTATCTTAGTATTGCTAGTATTCAAAATTCAAGAATAAAACACCACAGCTGTTTTAAGGAATATTAAAATAAAAGCAGGCCATTTCTTCATTACCTGTATCAGACATTATAGAGAAGCCAAGAGTGTTATCAGATTTACACTGGGCCACACTGATTAGCTTTTCAAGAAAATTCATATGCTAACACTAAAACTGTGAATAAACAGCTGAAAGGAGGGGCAAGAAATAATCACGTAGTTCACCAAAAATACTGTATTAAGTGTGTGAAGTTTATACTTTGGAATACATAAAAATTTATAAATTATCTCAAAGTGGTGGAACAGAAAGGTGGGTGGAGAGAAGATACATGCGTCTCCTGTCCACCTAGAATCATTGAATCCTTAGAGTTGGAAGGGACCTTTAAAGGTCACCTGTTCCAACCCCCTGCAATGAACAGGGACATGCACAGCTCGATCAGGCCCAGGACCTGATACAGCCTTGCCTTGGAAGTCTCCAGGGATGAGGCATCCACCACATCTCTGGACAAAACTAAGGATGAATAGGAAAATAAGTTATCCTTTCCTGGTTCAAAGAGCCTATAAATGCTTTAAATAACTAATACCAAGCATTTTAGTTTATTTGTTCTTGTGTTCCTTGTTGAAAACTAAGCTCTGAGGAACAGCTCTTGCACAGACGTGTTAGTTGATGCCATATACTTGCTCCTCCATTGTGTAATACATTTAGGTTCAAAAACTTTCAATCCTGAAAACAAGTTTTAGGTCCAACAAGGTAAGCAGCCCTGTGCATTGCATCAAATGTTGCCTTCTGTGTTTTTACTCTTATTTTTTTAAGGACTGTACAGAATGAGTCAAGACAAGACTCAGGAGGCAGAGATGCCCAGCCAGCACTTACAGGACAGAATCTGCCTCTAGCCTGCTTCAATGCCATCATCTTCCTCTACTTTTCCTAAACCACAGCCAGAGAGCAGGTTGCAGCAACCCACTGATAGCACTACTTCCACTTTTTCCCCCCCCAATAGCAGCAGCTGTTCCTCACACAAGCAGACATAAGCCCACCACACATATGTGACCACCACCACCTCTCCCCTGCCATTTTTACCACATGGTGAAGGTAATACATGGGAGAAGGGTACAACTTACAGCTCTCACGATTTGCCTGCGTTTCAGAAAGTATCTCAGAGCAGCTGTGTATACAAAGAGTGCCTGGAGCATAGGCCAACATTTGGGAACATAAGTTACTACTATTCCACTGATGGTAAGGTTCAAGATCTGAAGAGCACTACTGTCAAAACCTTGCGTACAAAGTTGTTTAAAAAACAGTTTTATAAATATATGTACATATATATTATGTAAATATGTATATTATACGCATATACATACACACGTAAGAATAAATAAAAGACTTGTTCCAGTGAAAACATTTGAGTAAATCTTACACAACTTTTAGTTTTGAGATAAATGCTTTACCCTACAAAATGCCCCATCTTTATCATCATAATGCAGTACGCTCTCCAGCCATGATGGAACAGATCTTTCCAAATCTTACATAAATTCAGGGCTGGTATTAAATGTCATTCAACAGTGTTTAGGGAGAATTAAGAGATGAAAACCAATACTTACTCTACATGCTTAATCCTGAAAGACAAATTCAGGAATCAAATGTAAACATGGTGTAACTCGTACCTCAGCAGCATTTTTTGGGTTAGTACCTGGTATCTTGAGAACTAATGGTATGAAACAACCCAGCTTATCGGGGGACATTCTAAGCACCAACAGACAAAAAGATTAATGATTCTGGTGCAAGATAGAGAATTCCAAATCAGCCTCTTCAGAAAATGCAGATCCCCCAGAGACTGGTTGCTTCAGGCAAAGGATCTCTCTAACATCGCTTCCTGCAGCCACGGGCACCAGAGGCAAAAGCTCCGCTTGCATTTTGGAACATGTCAGGTAAGATGTCAGTATTTCCCACCACAAAATAATACCAGGCTACAGGTAAATTTGTTAAAGTTAGTGGGAAGATGCGGAACAAATGGCAGGAGGGAAAAGAAGTGCTAAGAAGAAACTGTCACAAAGACAGCAGCAGCTGACCTGCTGGGAGGACAGAGCATGCAGCTGCTGTGTCCAAAAACAAGAGCAGGATAAAGTAAAAGAAATGAGGAGAAAAGAAAAGGGTAGGAGAACAGGTAGCAAATGAGTTGAACATAGGTTCTACTATGGGGAACAGCTAAGTGCAGCTGATGTAGGAAACAGCCTCCAAATAAAGGAGGGATAAAATGAGAGCTCCAGCACATCCCTGAAACAAAAGGGTGTGGAGAGAAAGAGCACAAAGGAAAGGAGTGTAAAATCCCAGGGACTGCAAGGAACTATGACGTCTTAAAATTACTCACAAACTTAAGGTCAGGGAGAGAAAAAATGAATTTAAAAGGTTTACTTCTGTATGTGTGGAATTCTGTGCCTCATATTACTACAGGCTTAAAAAAAAATACACAACAGGACAAGCTCATTTTCCTCAGTCCTCTCTCTGCTTAGCACAATTCAGGCTTTGTCACCACGGTGCCAACAGTAGTTGTAATCCAAGATTAATTAAGCAAGTTATCAGAAACAGAATTTCATAGCAAATTTGACAGCGATTTTTAAATATTTTGTTTTGTAAAATCTACCAATTTTAGCAGTGATCAAGAATGCCTCTTCAACACACAAAAGATCACAAATTGCAAATTCCCATTCATCCAAAGGAGCCATTTATCAAGTAGAAGTGTTTTTTAATATCATAATGCAGTTAATAAAACATATACATTTAATATTCAAATGATATGTACTTTGATATGGAATATATTAAGAGCACTACTGAAAACATGGGCATTAACAGTTTTAGCTGCATTCTCTTAACTTTCACCTTGATCGTAACACAAACAATGAATCATTTAAAGATCCCTCAGAACCTTCAAAACCGAAGAATTGTCTTCCAGCATTTAGGAAATAGAGAAACAATTCTGCAACTGATTTTATAACCAGGACCAATGCCAATGCTGGCCTGTATTCTTCATTCTGTGAAGCCCCAAGTCAAGCCCCCAGAGTACAGAGCTGTGAAACAAGCCTGGTATCCCTCAGAAAGGAGGGCATCTTCAGGAAAAGTTTGCAAGCAGAAGATAACTGCAGCTCCTTCCTGGGGCAGGACAGAGCTATTAGGGTAGCTAGATCTTGGAGCACTTGGTAACGTCAGCCTCGGCTGCCTGGCTAATCTATTTCCTCCTCCAGGAGGGCAGTGGATTACTAAACCGCCCCTGCGCTGATACAGCTTTATCACACTGCACAGTCCACTGGCACAGGAGTTGCTTAAAATCCACACATCCCAAGTTCTCCAGCTGACTCTCCCTGAAACATGCCTCCATATGCAACGCTTACCTAATGAAGTTTTCTCAGCATGTCAGGATACTCTTCCATTAATGCAGATTAACTGCATTAACTATCATCAAGAGATTCTCAAGATCATATTCTAAACCACATCAATTGTCCCTCAGAAAAGCAGTGTGTATTCCAGTCTTCTAACTGAATCTGGCTTAATGCAGGGATATGTTCATTTAGTAACCCAGGAAATATGGGTTCAACTAGTTCAGCGGCATTCCATATAGTGCTGGTCAAGACACAAAGTTTGGTCACTGAGTGTTTTGTTATCAGTTCATAAACAAAGAGCCACTAGCTCAATCTTAGCTTATTTGTACATATACATTTAGATATATACTCATATGTATAAAGAATATGTAGTTCAATCATAGCTATATTCATGAGCTAAGTAATATGCTAGATTCTTTACAGCAGGCAAAGCTTTTTTTGACTCAGAAAAACCGACATGCTGGATGAAAAGACAACCAACGTCCATACTGAGTACCAAACCACAAAACTACTTCCACCAGGTAAGATGCTGTCATCTTTTTGTTTTCACTGAGCTGAGTTTACACATATTGATGAAAGCTGGGTAGTGCTCTCTGTGGCACAGAAATCATATGTACAGTAGTTAAAGTGAGCCACCGAAGTCACTCGTGGGCTGTAATACGTAACTGCTGCTACCTACAAACCAAATCTAAGTTGCACCTGACGCAGTCGGGAAAAATGGGGGAAAAAAATTAGAGACAAACAATTCTTAATCTATTTTGATATTATTAGTAAAGAAAAGCATGCTTGTGTTTTCATGTAAAGAATTACAATTTGATTACAATGAGAAACAAATTAGTTAAAATCTGAAAAAGTTTAAAAAATTATTTAATTCAGTGGAAATCTATCATGCACCATATTAACATAAAAATATTTGGGAGGTATACTACTGGTTATGTGGACAGGAGAGCGGAATGGAAAGCATTCTTCTCTAATATTCAGATAACCTGCAGTGTTCTATGGAATTGATCGCTATACTGAACTTCCGTAAATATTTTAAGTAACATTAAAAGCTATATTCAAAGGCTTACATAAATGCATGATTGTTTTTTGGGGAAAAGGAATGTAGAAATCTACTCAGTCCATACTTTTCATTCATCTAATTACTACCAGAACAAAAACTTCCCATGAAACCACTTCATATGGTGCATTAAGAATAGGAACTATTCTCCTTGGTTTTCAACTCCTCAAAAATCCATTAACAACTGCAAACATGCTGAGCCATAAAAAAACACCAAGTACTTTGATACAGCATTGCAGACAGTTGCATCAGGTTGAAATCAGCGTGGTGCTTTTACCTCTTTAAATGAAGATGACTGCTCTTTCAGAAGCTACCAGCAAGTCCCCTGCCTTGCAACATGTGTGCACTTGCACAGCAGCTGTCTGAATACCTTTGCAGACTAGGCTCTCCACCAAGTGTCCTAATACTGAAACCACCGACAACTGATTTCAGTTTGGCAAATCTACTGAGCACAAAAAGACTGTGATAATTGAGCTTCATCTGCTTGCCTCTAATTTCTTCAGACTATCTACCTTGTGTGTACAGATGTATCCCTGCATATCCAAACAGTGCATTCCAGTAAGGTGTATGAAGGTAAGCTTATTCTCAAAAAAGATATACTAGTAGAGAATATTTCCCAAAACAAATTATCTAAACATTACCACTAAAAGGTACATGTTAACAGTGCAACCACTTTTCAGAGCATTTTACTGTGAAATACAAGATGCATTTTCTTTTTTAACAAAGAAACTGTAAGTGTATGAGTAACATGTTCAAAATCACAGAATTATATAAAAATACAACATCACATTCTATAATAGTTAAATGCTTTTAGGATAGCTTCAAGCTTGCAGCAACTGAATGACTGGAATAAATTGCCAGAATATTATACTTTATAACTTCATACTAATGTAACTACAGAAATAACAAAGTTTTAACAACAACGAAAAAGGTGCCTTTCCATACAGTTCTTTTTTTTAAAAAAAAAAAAAAAAACAAAGAAAGAGAAGCAAACAACTGAAAGCAGCCAGTGCTTTCACAATCTAACTGTGCAGTTAGATTAAAGATGACCATTTAACACATACAAGTTACGCCACAGTTCTCAGATTCAGCAAAATCCTGTAAGGACCCACTATTGTCTGCAGTTTGGTGAGGTATAAAGAACATTCTCAGTGTCATTTGTGAACGTTTACCAACTGCATTTGCTCTTCAAAGAGCAAAATATTTACTACGTTCTGATTCAATGAAGCATTTCAAGTATAGGCTTTACTGAATCTACACATACGCATTAATTTCCTTTTTGGAAAGGCATTAGAATGCTCCGTGTTCTGCAGAATCAATTTTACTGAAGTGAATATAGTCCATCAGAATCATGCACAATGGTATGCATGCGCATACAAAGGACAGAGATGTTTAATATTAATACAGAAATGAGATTTAATTTTCTTACTGAAATAAAGTGTTGCCTGACTGGACAGAGCAAGTATCCTGGATACCGACACTTAAAAGGGTAGGGGAAGCAATTAAGATGTCCAAAGACAGAAAAGGTTCTTCCTCTCCTCCTCTTAGCAAGCTATTGTCTGTCTGGGAGCTACATAAAAACCTTTATCAGCTGTAAAGAGGTTTGCTTTGGGTGTTCCTGGTGTTTTTTGTTTGTTTTTTTAAGTTTTCATTTTAAAGGATAAAAGAAAAAAAACATTTTTGACTCAGAAATAGCTTGAATTAAGATTACTCTAAAGCCCAGACTCCAAAAACCTATTTCTTTAAACAAAGCAACGAGGCTTTTGTTTTATTCATTTTTTAATAGAAAATTTAAGTGAAAGCTATGATGAAAGAGGCCAAGAGAAAGACAACAGTTCTATATTACACATTCGAAACAAATAAAAAACTTGGGCCACAGTTAACAAGCTCAATTTTGAGCAGAAATTTCAGTAGGAAAGTTAGAATCATTTTACTGTGGTTAGGTTCCTAGTTAAGTGAATCAGAATTGTTTTGGGGATTGTGTATTAGTCTTCTATTTACATCAACAGCCATTTCAAAAGCTTTTTTTCACTTTATCTGCTACCTACATGCACAAAAAAAAAACAAAAACCAACCACTCTACTCGTAAAATTTATTACAAAAGACTCCTCACTGTTGCTCAAAAAATAATTACAGAATGTTCAAGGCTACACATTCTGATCTGTTGGGAAGGCCAGAGTTATAAAAGCATCTCTGATAGTGGATAGACATAAATTAATCTGAAAATGTAGTGCAAAAGTCAACCCATCACAAAGCATTTCAGAATTTTCTTTTCTATTACCTTGAAGAAAACCCAATCATTTCCAAAAACATTTTCAATAATACAGGTGTTAAATTTAATACTGGATTGCACTCGTAATTCTAACTGATTAATCTGCATTTTATTGACATTAGACTTAATTTGTTTAATGTCTGCTAGCACTTCACTGAACAACCATTTGACAGATCTCACAAAATCAAGACACATGAGGACTTCACGCATTGCTTTCCATCTGAGGACTATGTAATGTCAGTAATTAGCCATCATAACTTCATTCTGAAGAAGGTGATTTTATTTTAATTTGTAAACAGAGAACCTGAGTAAGAAATAGTAAATTTGTCTGGTAAAGTTCCCCTGTCTGTGCTGTTGCCAGTACAGTGCTGAAAGTTTATTCACTGTTCTGCCTTTTTCCTTTTTTTTTTTTTGTATAGTTGTAATGAGGTTTCATTTCATTAAAAGATACCAAAAAAAGACAACAAGGTACACATACTAACTATGTGGGCAGATCTGCCACAAAATAGAAACCATCAGCTCCATAATGTTAATTCAGTCTTCAGAGACAGCCCAGGAAGTTACTCTATATACTGAATGCAATTCTGATCTACACTTTGAAAAATTAAAAAATAAAAATAAAACAAAGAACCGATGCCCACAAGCATACAAACCTTCTTTCACTTCACTATTTAATAAATTATGACTTCATTTTTAGAAATCAAAGAATAACACTGAGGCTGCTAAACCAAAGGTTATGAATTACTACTACACCTCCATATCTCCTATACCAGTATACTTCATCTACATCTGCTCTAGGATAAAAGCATCCCAAGCCAAAGTAGTAGGTAGCAAATGGAAGATAGGAGCCAAAAAAAACAGCTACAGCAATATCCAGTGCTTAGTGAATAGCTTGATCTTTTTTCTTTTTCAAGCAAGAGCTAAAACTGGTTTGTCTCAGACCACAGAAAGAAAAAGATCTGCTATTTAATAAGCGATCCAGCAGTTTAAATAAAATTACAACTATCACACCACATGAAAGCACAACCAGGCAATACATCCAGTTAACTCCTTATTTTTAGATACAAAAATAAGGCCTGAATCACTCACCTTTGGCACACTGTTAAAAGGATCCAGGCAGTGAAAAGCAGGACTCTCCAACAAAGTTACGTACACAGCTATCTGAAACAACAAACAACACATTTTAGTTTTAGCACTAAAGTTAGATCTTTAGACAATTTGGTTTTCGTTCTACTAAATCTCTTAAGAGATTATGAAGAGAAGGCAGAATGACTTCAGTTTAATCCATCTATTCAGTATAAATTGAATCTGTATTTATATATTTTTTTTTTCCTCGATGGATACAAAATCAGTGTAACTGCAGAACATCCAAACTATCTAGGGAAGAAAACAAGCCCAGCCAACACAACACAAAGAAGAATTAGTAATTAAACCCAATTAAAAACTCAACAGTTCTAAAAATTGCATTTCAGCCACTACAGTTATTGCTCCCTTCGCTTTTACGCTACCAAGTTTAACTTGCATCTTCCGAAGAGAAAACACAATCACACGTGGAGAACTGAGCATGCAAGCAAAAGCCCAGGCAGCAGTCTGAGGGACAGATAATTTCCACCCACTGGGTACTTGCAAGGTGGCCCCTGGCCTATGACATGTGGTTTGGGGCCCTCCAACAAGTCAGAGTGAACCAAAGCTGGCCAGAAGAACTCTCATTAGGGAGGTTCTGTCTGGAGATGAAGAAGGGTTCCCCACAAGATTGGCTGGGCACAGCAACGTCTTCCAAGAAATTAGGGGACCTTCTGCCTCAGAGTCTCAAAGTTCACCTCAGCAGGGTTCCAGCTTCGGCCTTAGCCCCACTCCAAGCAGGTTTGGATACACGACCTTCAGAAGGCTCCTCCAACACAACCTGCTGTGTAAAGTGTTACTAGCCAGAAAAGTAGTATTTCAGAAGGTATCTTAGATTATTTCAACAGTTTGTTTCTATTTTCTTATGAGACTTACAACTCCAAAGGAAGTCTGACAAATTCAGGTTGTGCAGATTTGTTAAGATCCAAATTAAACAGAAGGAAAAAATTCTGAGCATCTTCCTGTATTGCAACCCTCAGCTCATAACAACACATTATTACAATTCTTACTCATTCGAAGGCCACTCATGCACAAATGTTTGTGTTCAAAATCTTCCCTGAACAGATTCAAATCAGTTGCCACACCCCAAAAGTATCCTATGAAGAAATTCAACTAAAGAGAGCAATTCATCTAGTGTGTGAAATTCACCTAAATCATCTTAATGAAAGGGGGAAAAAAAGTACTGAAGAAAATCTTGTAAATACGTTCCACAGACATTTGAAAGGGAGGTTTGGATTTCCATCCTTTATAAAGAGAGAAAGGGAGCTGCTGAACCCCCAGACCGATAAACACTAAAGCCAGAAGAAATAGTTCCCACTCCCCAGCTCCCCAGAAGTTTCAAGGTAAGCAGGATGCTGCTCCTAAAACACATGAAAGGGGGGAAAAAAAAAAAAAAGCACAGGAGGCCAAATTGTGATGAAGTATTGTTTACTGCATGAATGAAAATACATCTGTAATGACAGAGAGCTGATGCAACGGGAGAATGACCTACCACCTGCCATCCCTTTTTTTGCGCTCAAGTACAAGCCGAAACGCCCAGTACACTGAAGCCAGGCTCTTTATTTCACCAAGTTTTCAGTAGATAGACATCTACATTTTGCCAAATCAATTCTCCTAGCCAGTTACTGTATTCTTTATCTCCACAAACCATTATTCACCATGAGAACTGCTCTACATTCTAAATTACAGGACAGATCTCAAGACACATTGTAAAGGGAAAAGATACTTTAATGAAGCTACATTAAAAACCCTAAGGCAAAGTAGATCTCTTTTCCTGACAGCTAAATGTTTTCAGTGTCATAGAATCATTACACTTGAAAAAGACCTTAAGATCACCTAGTCCAACCAACAACCAGCCACCATCATGCCCATTAAATCCCGCCCTAAACTGCCACATCTACACATTTCTTGAACACCTGCAGGGACAGTGACTCCACCACCTCCCTGAGCAGCCCATTCCAATGCTTGACTACTCCTTCCGAGAAAGAATTTTTCCTAATATCCCACTTGAACCTACCCCAGTGCAGCTTAAGGCCATTACCTCTCTTCCTATCACTAGTAACCTGAAGGATGAGATTGACTCCCACCTGCCCACAAAATCCTTTCAGTTTCTTGTAAACAATGATAAGCCTCCTCTTCTCCAGACTAAACAATCCCTGTTCCCTTTTGTAGTACGTTTCTCTCCTACAAGAATATTGTTAATCATGAGGTGAAAAAAGCAAGAAAGCAAAAGTTACTTTATTTTGTTACAAGATCTTCTAAATAGTACTCTTATTCCCCTCTCAACTCACAAATCATCTACTGCCCATTAAATTCCACAAATAAAGTACAGCGTCAAGTTTCTGACATTGCTTCAGGGGATTTGGGAGTTCTGTTCTTTAAAGAAAAACTCAACACTCCAAGCAACTGCTTCCAACTTCACAAATGTGCAGCAGCGTCTAGAACTTGCCTTGGAAAGTGAGCAGAAAAACAGGACTGTTAATCATCAATACCTGAAAAACGAACCCTATATTTATCAGTTAACTGGAGAGAAAGTACAGTTACGGAAAATAAAAGTCCAAATTATATCTAAGTATATAAGAAAAAAATGAGTCATGAAAGTATTTCAATATAACTATTTTGTACGAAAAGAAAGGCTTCATTTTCACAGCCCAATTAACATATAATAAAAGTATCACCAAACATACCAAGAGTAAAAGGAGGAAAATATACAAGAAAACTTCATTCCTACCAACATTTTGCTTGAAATAAAGCTCAGATGTACAGACACAACAGCACAAGATGCATACACATCTTTCCTCTCTGGGCTCAATTCTATTGCATTTTGACCTCTAATTCTGGTTTTCTCCTGGTAAAAGCCTTCGTTTTGCTACACAACAGCCAGAAAACATTTATGCTCTGACTTTCATTACCAATCATTTGCCAAAAAGTATGAATCTATTTCCATCATACTTCCCCTGCCAAAAGCTTCACTGGCAACACTGCAACTTGCCAAGTGACTCAAACTCAGGATGGAAACCTGGACCACAAAGAATTCACTTATGCATCAAATACCTTCCTTGAAACAGTATTTCAGTTAGGCAAGTTTGAGATCTTCCTTCTCATACACAGTCAATGGAAACAGTGGTTACGGTTTGAGATGGCCTGCACCTGAACCACAGGCTTTGCATCATGAGTGGGTTTTTTTTGTCATGGTGTTCTAACAGCCAAACTTTAGAAGGCCATATCTGATGAGAAAGCCAGGGCGGGTCATGATTTTGTATTCTCAAAGCTTAAATATTCATTTCCTGTAACCTCCAAAAGGCTTCAAACATACATGGCAAATACTCACTGTCCACCCACAAGACAAACTGCTGCATGTGAGGAAACTCTGGAAATGAGTGTACATTTTCCAAAGGGTCCCAAGGCAGGCAGCCACTGCCGTAGCTGTCCAACAGCAGCACAAGGCATCACTAGCATCTCAGACTCTGTACCTTTTGGTGTCATACTTATATGCAAGTCATATCTCAGTTCAACTCAAGGCCACACCTGGAGCAACGTGATCGGTTCTGGTACCACCAGTAAAAACCTGGATACATGGGAGAGAGACCAATATAGAGCCATCAAGATGATGAAGTGACTGGACTATCCCTCCTACAAGGAGAGCTGGGACTGACAGCCTGGAGAAGAGGAGGCTCAGGGGAATCTCATCAGTGTCGATAAATACCTGAAGGGAAGGTGCACAGAGGACCAGAGCGATACTCCTTTCAGTGGTGCCAGTGCCAGGACAGGAGATGAAGGGAACAACCTGCAACACAGGAGGCTCCAGCGAGCGCTTCTACACTCTGTGAGTGATGGAGCGCTGGCACAGGCTGCTCAAAGAGGCTGTGTAGACTCCTCTTTGGAGATATCCAGAAACCAGTTGGCCATGGCCCTAAAGACCCTGCTCTGGGTGACCATGCTCAAGAGGGGGTGGGCCTGATGGACAGAGAGATGCCTGCCAGCCTCAGCCAGCCTGTGACTTTATAATACCAGACTACTGCAAGAGTCTCAATGCTTACACATGCAGTACACTAAGGTCTCTTACAAGTCACAACCATCTTTACATCCTACAGTTACTGCAAGGTCCAGAACAAAGGCGTGGAAGATGACAATAAGGAACAGGAGACACAGAATATAGGATTTAGGTGAACATGTGGTTACAAACATGCAAGGTAGAAAGATAAATCTATGTTTCAACTGCAATCTCAATCACTCATTGGTTTGCTAGACCAAAATCTCCCAAACACTAGAACTACTCAAGTCCCACAGTGAAAAGCTCTTTTGAGAAGTCAAAAATGGGTTTGAACATGGTGCTTCCAAACAAGTACTAAAAGACAAGGATCAGTAGCATCTAATAAAATGCATGCCTTAAATTTAACTGTGTAATCTTTAAAGATTACAACTCTAAGAATAAATTAGTGCTCTTATAATGACTATCTGAAAAGTAACCTCTGAAGTTATTAACCATCTTCCCTTTCATTAATAGCTGAGATGTGCCCCAATTTCTTTATCCCCATGACTAAAATCCAAATTCAGCCTTACAATGACTATTTTCAATGACAATTCTCTCAGGCTCCCTTCCCAGTACCCAACCACCTTCTATTTAAATTCTGACATGAAATAGCTAAAATAATCTCTTTGATACTTAATATGCTAATACACAAAAATGACCTGACCATAAACCTGCACTGCACAGTCTGGGAATTTTAACTCAAATGATAAGTCATTCAAGTGACTCTGATAACTATGATAAAATTCAACAATTGACGTATTGCTGGTGACCTTCTGGAGAACAAATGAAAAGCACCACATTAATACAAATTCTCCTGCAGAGAAGATCATACTGGCAATCTGCCAGTTCATTACACCATCTAGCTCCACTTCAACATTAAATATTGCCTTCCTTTGTAATTGACTGAAATACTCTAGAGCAATTGCAGGTAACCACTTTGGGCTATTAAAGTATTCCATTAAGACTTCTCCATTAGGCAGATATTTCAAATGAAGTTACATCAAAATATGCTGCGCTCAAAATATTTTAACTGTACAGACGATCGGGCAAGCACAACCCAGTGCCATGCAGCAGCAGAGAGATCAGCAAAAAGCACTCACAAGCTCAATGCCTTCCTGAATTTGCTTGAAACAAGAAGAAACCCAAAGTGTATTCAAGGTTCTAGTGTATCCTTAGTATTTTAACTTCCTAGCTGCATATCCTCACAGAATTCACTTAATATTACTGTATTTGAAACTAAGAAAATGGTTAAAAACGCAACTATTGTTTAACTCAGGTAAATCCATTCATTTATTGAATACTACATATACAATTAGGTGTAAAACACCTGGAGAAATCAGAAAGCAAGACTAGATTGACGCTGCATTTAAAGTTTCAGAAAAGAGAAGCAAATTGCCACATTGCATTACAGTGTATATGACATCCTGAAACAAAGAAATCTAATCAAAGCTTTTCTTCTTTAAGTCTGTAGTTTCTTAAAATGCACATTAGCAAGCGGAATGGGGCAAAATAAGAGGTTCACTGCCTTGCATGCAGGCAGATTTAACCCTATACGCCAGCTGCAAAAATGAGACTAGCCCATGAAGCAAAGGCAAACTTTGGTGTTTAGATGGGCCTTTTTACTGGTCCAGATTTAGAGCCACCCAAGGCTGTAAGGGTGGTCTCCTCCAACCAGTGCCTAGGCAGGAGCTTGTACATGTCTGTCCTCCGTGCTCTTATCTTACATGCAAGTGTTGTAGTCCACCTCCTGTTCATGTCAAGGAAGAAGCAATTAGGCATTTAGTTTTCACTGGTCACTCAAACAACTTTTTTTTTTTTTCCCCTACACACATAGTTTTTCTTCTTTTTCGAGGGGTGTGGCCAGGAGGAACACAAGCAGTGGAAGCACACAGTGGGCCACACTTGACCCCACCACAATCAAAGAGGCTGCACTGGCTTATATTCTCATGTAAATCCTGCAGCCAGATCCATATCCTCTGCAGACATGGTATGTTTCTAAAAAAACCCAAGAACAATTTTTACATCTACTTGCACAACCATTAACTCCTAATTCATTTCTGAAACACAGGTAGTTTTTTTAAATTCCCATCGTAAGCAGGAATTTATATCTTAATGATACTAACATAATTCAAACCTGGTCATCTAGAGCCATGAACTTTCAGTTAAAACAAACACAGAAGGAGAGGTGGGGAAATCATGAACACAAGGACAGGAAGCATCATCCCAGCTAGGCTACAAATGCTTTGAGAAGACAGCTAACATTCCAGCCTCAAAAAAAAAACAACAAATCACACACACCTGCCTTTGACACATAGCAAAGCATTAAAATAAATGCTAGCTGTGTCCAGTCCTTCTTTGCTGTATACCTCCTTCATTTTACAAAGGTACTGTGCCACTGAAGCAGTACTCATTTTGCTGAGCATTCCTATTCAAAAGCAATCTGTGAAAGGAGAACAATCAAACTCCATTTTATCTTCATTCCACTGTTTTTTCTTTTCTATTTTTAACACGAAATAGGAGCTCAGAACCGTTCTAATTTTCCTTATTTAGGAATTTGCATTCTGGCTACGTAAGTGCACGTATACACATCCCAAAAGACCACATAGGAAAAGCAACTGAGGTCTTGATTAATGCTTAGGGCAGCTCTAAAGGCATCTCACAAATGCTTGCAAAGGTACACTAAAGACCTGAATCATCAGTTATAATAGCAGATAAGTAAGCAGAAACCTAACCACACCTAAGGATGTTCTTAAACTCTGTATCATAGTATCTTTGAGGAAGGAAAGGATCAGACTTCAAACCTTATGCAGTACTTAATTTAGCAGGCTTCACAAGGTAATTGTTCTCCCTTCCTTAATAGGATACCTTAAAAAATCAGATTTCTAGTTTCAATAATAAGAAATATCTTAGTAATTTAATTTTCTTCAACTCTTCAGAGTCCAGAAAGTTGCTTTTTAAACATGCAGTGTAACAATTTGCTCCATTGGAACTTCAGCCTTTCTCTGATTTATATTTCTAATTTATTGTTCATAAAAACTGCACAATGACAGTCTTTTCTGTGAGGTAAAATTAGTATAGAATTTTTCAGGACCTGCACAGCTATTAATAACCGATCAGTCCATGCAGCTCCCCAACAGATCTATTTCTCCTGTTATATATTTGCCATGTAATGTTCTATATGTCAAAATACACACACAACCAACTGAATCATACCAATTCTTCCAGACATCTCTAAGTCAGAGCTTTTAATTCAATACTTGGGGATTTCAAGGCTGCAGAAGATGCCTACAAGCAGCACGTCAATATAGTTATTAGAGCAATCTAGCAATCTGCACATCTACATAAAAATGCTTGCCTCCGCTGGAAAAAGGCATTCACTGATGCCATTTGGAGAAGTGAAAAACCACAGATTCCAATAAATTAGCTACCACAGAGGATGGAACACTTAGTCACGTGCAGATTATCAGAGCAACCTGAAGCAGGGACTTCTGGTTACCACTCTTGGCTAGGAACACGTTTCAAGTAAGCAAATAAATCTCATATTTAGGCAAACAGATAAGATTTGTTCTGGCTACGATGTAACAGAAAATGGACTGTAACAAGGACACTATCATGGTAGAACAAAACAGGGCACACTTAGCAATTCAAAGTTAAACTTTAACTTTAACCCTTACTAGAGCTCCCGTTCTGTTAAATTATTGTCTTTGGACTAATAAAGAATGAATCTTTCCTATTTCCATATGTGTGCATTCAACAGTCGCTTGTCTGGCTGTAACAGTATTGTCTACCTTTGAAAGCAGTGCCACTAACAACATACAGAAAAGGTGATGTTAATTCCAATATGGCAAGGTCAGTGTTTGTGTTTGGCACTGCCAGGCAGACGCAGGGAACTGGAGGATGTGCTCAGAGCACATTCTGACCAATATCTTCACATAACACAGTCAGAAAGTTCTTGACAGCTCACAAACAGCTGAGTGGCAGCTCAGTTCATTATGCTGATAGAATCACAGAATTGTTTGGGTTGGAAGGGACCTCAAAGCTCACCCAGTCCAGGGCTGCCCCCCACCAGCTCAGACTGCCCAGGGCCCCATCCAACCTCCAGGTTTTCTTGCTGCTATTGTGTGTGTGTCTGTGTGTGTGTGTGAGTGTGTTTTCAAGTGGTGCCGAAACCCGGGAACGTGTATGTGTGCTTTCAAGTGGTGCCGAAACCTGGGAACGTGTATGAGTGTGTTTTCAAGTGGTGCCGAAACCCGGGAACGTATGAATGAATGTGTTTTCAGATGGGGTACCCACAGCTTCTCTGAGCAGCCTCTGCCAGGGCCTCACCACTGTCAACATGAAGAATTTCTTATTAGTACGTAAACTAAATCTATCCTCTTTCAATTTAGAAGGCGGCAGGGTCTCCTACAGCACAGGGAAGCAGCACTTCCCTGCTATAAAACATCCTGGAGGATGCTTGAGTTTTGGCCCTCTACCTTCCTCCAAGTGCACACCTACTAGGTATGTAGTGATGCTGGAAGCACTGTTGCCAAAGTATCTTTTCGCTGAACAGTGGACAAGCTCTGCTGTAGTGCATTCAGGCAAACTACAGCTGAAATGCAGTTAGCATGAACAAGAGATATATCACTGTGAAAGGATGGCCACAAAAGGTCCAGGCATCCTGGCTTTCTGGTTAAGAAATCCATAACAACTTCAGGTGTGGGAGCAAGTTGGAGAAATCTGTCTCAAAACTGTTACTGGCAGAAAGAGTAGTTTTGGCTCCGTCTGCACCTTCTTTTGTGACTATCATTTTACACTGTCCGAAGTTAGCACCTTGAATTCGAAGGTCAAACCAAAACTGCTAGGTTGCTCAGATCCAACTTAAAGAACAAACACACTATATGCTAGAATTGTTATTTCCCAAGAACACAGAGACCCTAAACCCACCTTCTTTTTCTTCCCAATTTGTGATTGGACGGGATTTAATCTGTTATCGGTCATTTTAGGCAAAAACTTTTCTTCAGGTGACAGCAAGAGCAGAAATTTTCACGTAGCTTTGGTCCAACCAAAGCATGCAGTAGCCATAGTTACAGACTCTGCTGTTGTTGCTGCTTGAAGGATAGTTAGATATTCCAAAATCTCCTGATGCCCAAATAGAATTTGGCAACAACTTAGCTTCTGAAGTTTTCAGCACTGATTTTCTCCCCTTCATATCTTGTACACATCTGATGGTGTCTCGTTCTACTCCTTTTCATCCCATCAGTTCAGTGAAAGAGACTACAAATGAAAATACAATGCAAATATTGCAGGCCTTGCAACAATAGCCAAAAAACAAGATTTCATATGGCAGCTGTCAAATTAATGACGTCTCCAAAGCTATCTAAATACAGTATCTGGGCAGAGATCCAATTATGTCATTCCTGTCTGAATACCCCAAAAGACAGTCCTACTGGGGTTAGAAGTGGAAATAATTGTAAGTGCAGATTAGCTACATAAGCGGCTTCACACTTGAAACCAGAACAAGGGAACAAAAACCTGAACACATGACATTTATCTGGACACAAGGGAGGGGGAAAAAGAACTGCCAGACATCCAGCAAAAGGTCAAAGCCAATTACATTGTCCAAATTTGTCCCCCAAGGTAATAGCTCCCAGATTCACTTCTAGGAAATAAGGGGTATAAGCAGTAATTCAAAGATTTCTACTTGCTTCTATATCCTCCATTACTTCTGTATTTTTTTTTCTGAAAATACTTCACATACTTCATATTCAGATCATATATCTAAATATATATATGAGACTACAGATTAAGATTGTTATTACAAACCACAGTTACAAATAATTGTAAATATCTTCCACACACTTGTAGAAAGTTACTGGTAGGCAGTACAACCGTGAGTTCTGGTAGAGCAAGACTGCATGTGCTATGACAAGCGTGAGCGTAAACCTCCTGAAAGCACAAACTAAATTTATTATTTTTGTTATGTAGACTTGAGATAACAATATTCCTCCTCTGCTTAAGTACTAAAGCTTGGAATATCATTTGTCACAGTTGCTTTACTTCAAGGCTCGGATTTCTTTCTGCTGTTTTCCTTAACCTATTCTAGCTCCCAATTTTCCTTTTACTGTGGAAGTCTCTGTTATTGCTTAATTCTGGGGCATTTTCAGCTTGCTGAACCTCACCACAGAATTCATTTTATTTGTGGTTTTATAACACACAGCTATCAAACTGCCTTTTAAGTCAACACAGTAAAAAAAAAAAAAAGAGGAAGGCTTTTTTTTTTTTATAGGCATATTAAAATAATTGCTTCTGAAAATACAGATAAGTACAAGTTTATCTGTTTTTCAAATGAAACTGTTAAAGAGACTGGCTACTAAATTATCTAAAAAAGAAGGCATCAAACAGTCGAAGGAACATGAATTGTTACTAACTAAATTCTAACTAGGAACTTTTATCTCAATTACAGATAGATAAATAAACTTTTAAACAAATAGAATGAATAATGCTGAAACACACCAGACTGATTTAGACAGCTTCTAATCCTGATCAATCTCTACATCAGTGTGAACACTTTTAAAGGTAAGGCTGTAATTCACCAAACGCTTCTGCTACCAACCACAGTATCAAATTCAAGAGAAAGGAAAGCATTCATTATGAGCAGGTCCATATTTAGGAATACATATTCCAGGATGTGCTCGTTACACTAAGACTCAAACAACTGAAGGTTGGTTTTGGTTTTGTTTTCCCCTGAGCACAGCCATTAGAGATTTTCCGAAGTTTGAAAATATGAAGTTACTTTTGGCAGAATCTCCTAAATTCTAGAGTTCACAGCTAATTCAAAAAAGTAATTCAAAGAAATGGCTAACAAGTCCAGACAGTCTTAGCTGAGATCAGCACCAGCACAGACCAACTACAGACAGTCCTCACCTCCACAATATACTCAATCTCAAAGCCACTTCTAGAGACACGCGCCGAGATCCCTTTACAAGCCAGCAATTTGGGATATTACCAGTTTGGACCAAGTTCAAATCAGTAACCTACCACATTTTCTGATGCTACAGAATAACTTGGGATAGCAGACTTTGTTTTCAACTATATTTGTCAATAATATAATTTACTTCAATTATTATCTTGCAACGAAAAAACCATAAGGTTTACTTAAAAATAACTTCCAATTGGACCATGGAGTCAATGAGGCTGTCAGAAACATTTTGGCAAAGCCTAGAGAACAATTTTCTCCTGCTTCAAATTTATTTATTTATCCAGAGAGCTAGGATATACTCAAGGAATCCATTTGTTGCCAGTTCTTTATTACAAGAGATTTAATTTTTGTGTTTGCTCTCTATTACACGCAGAGCAGCAGTACCATGAATCCTGCTCTGCCATATATGTACTGCAAATCCAATTACTATTCTATTAGGTCTCATTTAGGTCCCATACGGTGTGACAATAAACTGAACAAAATAAGTATCAGCATGCTTTTCAACCATCTTTACAGTATGATATAGTTGGCAATCACAGCTTAATAACATTTCATTTATAATAAAGGCAGCTCTGAATTTTCTCTATCTGCCACATGTTTCAAGGAGACTTCAGAAACACCTATAGACCACCACCCAGTGAATTCCACATCTCCTGCAAAGGTGGCACAGTTTGGTTTTATTATTTGATGTTGTGATGTGATTTTTAAGTAAGCTCTTATTGACCCCATACGTAAGAAACTCTTTGCTAGAACTCTCAGATGCTCTGAATATTTCACTGGAGTTAATTTATGGATATACTGTAATCGTGTGCCCCTCTACGTTTGTGTACTTGCCAAATCTGTCTCACCATCCAGCAACTCACTGTTGATAGATGTCCAGATGCCCTTTCTTTCAGGAATTCAGGAAAAAAAAAAACCCACAGAAACACAAAAAAGTCCTCAGCACCATTTAGTAGTAAGCACTCGACTCACTCAGAGCTCTCTAAAGGATGACTAAGCATCTTGTTGAACAGCTCGCTCTTTAGTGGCTGACCTGACTAAATCATCTTCCTCGTGCAGGCTAGAAATAAAAATGTCACACTGACATTTACACACGATCTGTTGTTAAAACACAAAAGCCAAGTAAACATATATTGTCCACTTTCAAAACTAGTCCCCATATCTGGCTATTTTGTTTCCAAAACTGAAAGGTTCAACTTTTCAAAAACTAGCTTTTAAATATTTCAATCACCTTGTTAAACGATTTTAGTAGTAACTATTAAATTTTGTCCTTTACATGCCTATCACCAATACTCAGCAGCAGTAGGAGAAACTATTTCAGGCAGAGGGACTGAAGATCTTAAGGCATATCGAGGTTTGTGCTCCAGTTCTGCAATTAGAATGAAAAGATTTGGGCTAGAGCTTTTTCTATGCAGAGACTGTAAAGGCAGAGACATTATTGATTCCCTTGCCACTCCCTCCCTCACTAGAAATGGTCAAAATACATGAAAAAAATTGCCTCTGCCTTTTGTTCCATCACACTACTCAATTATGTGGTCTTTTCTATTGTATATTCATGGTTTTTTTCTACACGTTCTTCAAAATGCCTTCCCCTTCCACTGTCTATCTCTTGTGCTCCAGCTGAAACCCTCCGAGTTCCCTTCCTTATACGCCTACAACTACAGGCAGGCCACAATGGGAAACTTCCCAACAAGAGCCGAAGACCAGAGACCCCAAATAATCACTGTATTCCACTTGCAGCTTTGAGCAAATCATAGAATCACAGAATCCTGGTAGTTGGAAGGGACCTCTGAGGGCCATCTAGTCCAACTCCTCTGCAATGAACAGGGACACCACAGCTAGCTCAGGCTGCCCAGGGCCTGATCCAGCCTCACCTTGAAAGTCTCCAGGGACAGGGCATCCACCAAATCACTGGTAACCTGTTCCAGTGGAACTGACCTTAAGGGAACGCAGACTCCACCTACAAAAATTGTTGTTAACTTCATCACCCAAATGTCTTTGCCTGAAAATGTAGCTAAGGGTATCTCTTAGTTTTTAAATCTAAAAAGGAACTGAAAACACTAAAGTACTTTTCTTAAAGTATTAAAAAGTATATTTAAATAATTTTGAAAAATTTGGCTTCCTTCTAAGTAGGTGAAATAATTTACTCTTGTTTCTAGAGGTCATTAATTACGTCTGTTTTCATTCTATCATTCCTTCAGCAGCCTTCAATGGTAAATGCTGATCCTGTACAAGAGCTCACTCTCTTGAGAAGTCACACGCCTCAGACTCATAAGAGCACAAACATCTCCTCGGTAACACAAAGCCTATTGCCATCTAAGATAAATAAATAGTCGCAGAAATCCATTATAGATTACTAAAGCACACACATAAATCCAGGTCTCAAAATCAATTACAGCAACCTTCCATTTAAATCTGTAATATCACAGATGCCACAAGTACTTTCCTCCTGGCAAATATAAAGGAACAGTTCTCAGTAAACATCAAGAATTTTCCAAGATAGAGGCTAAATACAGACTACAGTGCTACTAAGTGCTTAAATTATAGCTACTATATTTTTGAAGCACTAGATACTTTAAGAAAGCAGTGAAGCAAGTTACAAGTTCTTAAGCACATTTGACACGTAGTATCAAAAAAATTATAAAAGATAGCAATTCAGGAACAGACAGCTTGTACAAACAAGAATCCAAATTCTGATGATGGTCCAGCAATCAGAAGTAAACCTACCACAATGAAGTAATTCCAAGGACGAAAGGAACAATACATCATCTAACACTGGTTCTTCCTCCTCATGAGGTACACGTTAATTCATTCCTTTGCCAAAAAACAATTCTCACCTTACATTTTACTAATTTGTTGCACTACTTTTGCACGTGCAAACCTGTTTGCTCAACTAAAGTTACCTTAATACGCATCAGCAGGAAGAGAAATGATCTCAGGAAGGCTAAAACAATATTCAGCATTTCAAAATACAGCTGGAACAAAGCAAATAAGGCTTACTATTTTCTACTGTCTCATTGTGTGAGATGTAAAGGAAGTAGGAGAACAGGAATAAAGCAACCCTCAAAAATGCATATCCACCAGAACTCCCTAACATGGATTTGGATGGCTATTACTGACCAGTACTGCACTTCTGAACAAGACACTGCTACAATTATAAGCTAAACAGCAAGATGTTAAACACTCTGCATAATTTATGCTTCTGAAGACAGTTTTAGCTTAGCCACTTAAAAGAAAGGTAAGTTGACTGAAAATTCCTTCCAGTTGAATAAAGCTTCACATTCTTGAAGGAAGAATCACCTCAAAGCAAGGCAGCATTGTTTCTTCATCAATCTTTTTAATATGCCCGCAGGCAGAAAAATTCTTCTTCCAATCAATGCTTTCCCAAAACTCCCAGAGGCAGAAGAACTGCTGGGCCTCCAACTGAATGAACAGTTATGCTAGTGAGCAGCAGAGTGCATCAGCTGACAAACAAGCTTTAAGAAGTTCTTGGCACCTATTGCTCAAATTTATGATGCCAGCTTAAAGATTGAGCCAAGTGACTACCGAGCACACATCCGCAAACTCTGAAGGTATCCTGCACACTTATTTGAAAGCATTACCAAAAACCAGAATGAGATCATACAGGCCCCAAAACCAGTCACAGACTTTCTGTAGTCCTCAGTAGGGTAGGAGTTGCCCCAGAACTTGAAAGACTGACTCTAATTATCACCGAGTGCTCAAAACAACTATTAGTTAAACCTAAAAAAGAAACCCTGTATAACTATAGTTTTAGTTCTGTAACTTCTCTTTGAAAGTATTTGCACATCGAATGCCTGTTGGCAGCGTGATTTCTGCTTCAGTTCTACAGAGCTTCACCAAACAGCAGCAAAAGTGTAAACCAGAGTACAAAATCTACAGCGGATATATGCTGGTTCCTAGACCATGCTATCACATCCTCATTACTGCCATTACCTGTAATATCTAGATCAAAGCTTGAATGGGCATGCAATCACTTCTTAATTTTATTGCAGAAAGATCTGCCAAATTGCTTCTTGCTGATGTCTTCAAAAGGAGTGCTTGGATAGCAGATTTAGTCTTGTAATAAGCAACTGGTAAAGATCCCACGCCTTGCATATGATACAGAGTGGGAGACTGGTGTGAAAACTGAGATAGGAAGGTAAAAGTGATACAAAAACTGAGGGAGAAACAAGACAAGAAGAGCAAAATGTAAGATAAACTGAAAAAGATGCAGAAAGATTTTACACAATTAGCGACTCCTTGTACAGGCAGGGAAAGAAAATACATAAAGAAGAAAAATACATAAAGAAGCATCGTGTAGTTCAGTTTCATTAATTAAGCTAACGACAAACTAATGGTTATCTACAACCGATTTTTAAAATCTGACAGAACAATCTGACAGAAAGTAAGGGCTGGTAATAGTCTAGGAAAGGATTTCCTTTTTGATATGCTGAAATTTCAGAGCTAATAAATTTAAGGACACTTATAAACAATATAGGAAACGCCAACCACCTACACTGAATGTCATGCTAAAACATCACAGATTTTACTTAAAGTTTTGTGTTTGACAGCTTGAAATTTAATCCTGAAAAACAAAGTAAAATACTAATGAATTCAAGAGAGAATTTCTGAAGATAAAGAACTGTGGAGATTTTGTTGTTGTTAATTTTGATCCAACTCAAAGGCACAAGATGAAAAAGTTCCACATACACGGATTCTCCACATGTCTGAATAAAATGATCACTTCACAATTTTCAGAGTTTCTTTAAAAAGGTTAACATACACAACGTTTCCAGGAAAAGTAAGAGAAGAGTTTTCAAATTAAGATACAAAAGAATAAAATAAAGACTTCCTAAAATACCCGCAGCGTGTTAGCATTCCTCTTAAGCCATTTCACAACCAACACTTCCATCCAGATGGAAATCTGAGAATTGCGTCTCACAGAAGGATCTACCTGCCACATCAGGAACACCATGCTGCACGTCAGTCCCCACTTCTGACAAAGAAACCCTGAGCTGGGACAATGACGCGTGCATGGGGAGAAAGTGTGCAGCATTTCCACCCAAAGAGGGTCCCAGCTGTCCTATGAAAACTGCACCTTCCTGCTTCTCAGTCTTCATCAAACTGATGTATTAATTCTCACAGGATTAACGTTATTTTCTAGGAAAAGGAAAACGTTTTTCCTTCAGGACACTACCAGAGCTAAGAGCAGCAGAACTGCTGGTAGCTATGCACATATCCACAACTATCGCCTTACATCACTAACCACCACCCCCTCACAGCCCACATTCTTCTTGCAGCCAGAATGCACTAAACGTGCTTTCGTTCAAGGTCACAAATGGCAATTACCTGGCACACAGCACGGAGCTATGGAGATGGTCGAATGCACAATGGTGAACTTAGCATCAGAAGCCTCTGAGTTTTCTACAAATCAAAATACACAAAGGCTGTGGGCTGGAAGCAGTTATGAACACTTGTTGTATCAAGGTACAACAGTCTGGAAAAAAAAATGGTGGGGAGGATTTAGTACAGTAACTTAATTTCCCCAATGAATGATCTCTTATTGAGGAAGGAAGACAGAATTTATTTTAACAAACTCTACCAGTTAAGCAACTTTTGAGGCAAAATACTCATCGTTCAAGTTATGTAGGTCACGATCCATCTTTTTCCTCCCTCTTCTTATAGAAAAAAAAATTTGAATTTCATTGTCTTCAATTCTGTAGAAGAGGTGTCTAAGTGACCTTAATAATGAGTTACTTTATTTGTTTGCTCTTCACAAGACTGAAATGCTTTTCCTAAGCAAAACCATATTCCCCAAACATCTTTTCTGCATTTAAAAAGTTTTCATAGAGTTTCCAGGATTAAAAATAACCCTGGGACAAAATCTCCAGAAAAGCTTCCTAAGCTTTTAGTAACCAACGAGAGCTTAAGAAAGCTTGTCTTGAAATACAATCAATATAGAACGTTCTAAGGGGACGTATATAAGAATAAGCGTTCAATAATACGTAAGAATTAGGTACAGTCATTAAGGTCTGAAAGAGAAGTTAACTCATAAAAATGGTTTAAAATGAATGACTGAATTCAGTAACACAGAGCAAAAGGAAACACAGGGCCCAGCTCCGTCTCTCTTAGCATCTGCAAGAATAAACACAGCCGTATTAAACTGACAGTCCTACTGAAATTAGTGTGTATTTTGGCACGTAAATGACATCTACACCTTGCTGCATTAGGGCTGCAGCTCAGACTTAAGCATGCAAACCCTCAAGCCCAATTTACTTCAAAGCTTCCCCCCTCATCTGCCTACAGAGCTCAGCAATAGATAAAATTGAGAATGTGGTTTTCATTCATTTCTTCCAGGCACTCTAAAATTCACACATGCACCTCAGAGTGGTTTGAAATCTGGTGTGCCATATGGCAGCACATTTGTCATTTCCAGAAATATGTTGAATATGGGTTCCAGAGATATAAAACCCCAATAAAAAAAACAAGTCATGAAGCCAACTGACTCTATTCAAACGCCACCAACTTCGCACTGCCACAATTGGAGAGCTCAGGCTTTGATCAGGCTTCAAAGAACTTCTTCATTTGCCCCAGAAAATAAATCTAATGCATTAGCTTGTGGAGGCTCATTTCCCTACTGTTTTACTACTGTATGAAGTTATTTACACTTGCCTTAAGTGAGGCTGAAGCTGAAATAATACATAAACATCGATACTCAAATTATACAGATGTGTTGTACTGGAGGCACCAAGTAAATGATTTACAAGCTGCAAAATAGCGGAGGATCGGGATGAAGAGGTAATGGCTATTTCAGCACGAACCAACCGAAGAAGAAATAATTATATCTTCCCATTCCTGCATACAAAGTTTAATGGTGCACGTTATGAAGTAACACAGAAAAAATTGCAGAACAATTAGCAAACAGTTTTTTTTTTTCAAACCTGAAAAAGAAATAAGGCTTCTCCTGCTGGCTGAAATAATCACACAGTCTCTAAACCAAGCAATTTAGGGTGAGCTTTCAAAAAAATTGATTGAGCTGAACTAAACACTTTGCTGTTGCCAAAATGATCAAGTCCTGCGCCGTAGGTACAAAGCAACTAATTCATCTTTCTACTACAACTGCTACTTCGCAGGGACGTCTGTTTTCCACTACTGGCACTCTGTGATGAAATTATCCTTTTTCTTAAAATAGATACAGATATAGATTTAGATATAGACATAGATTCTCAAGCAGTGATTGAATTACACTCCATGACTGGAATGACTTTCTTCCTTGCTTTCTTCCTTCAAGGTTAGTATCACAGATCACGGTATTTTCCAATACAGGCAAGAAGAAATGGAAAATCATTTAATTTTTTTTTGCTGACACACTCAGTTTTCACTTTCTTCTTTCTCCTTACATTGCCTCTTAAAAATAAGCCACCTTAGCAAACATCTTTTTACCCCAAAGATGAAAAGGAACAGTGAGCAAGAACCGTGGACAAGAAGTGCTAAGGGGACAGTACTTAGTTTTGAAACACCCTAATTAACACAAATCTTAGTGCAGACAGGTGGATCCTAGAGTCTTTGAAGAACTCTCTGCGTGCATATTCCACAGTAAAATGTGTCTTGGAAACAGGGGATCTACATAATTTCTCCAAGGCATGGAGGTGCTGGAAAGAAAGCAAGAACAGGTGATTCTGGATTCAGTCATCCAGACCTACTGTAAGGTTTCTATACGTAAGAAAGAAGGGAAGGATGCCACCGAACAAACGCACTTCCACTGCAACTGGGAGAAAACACTCGTGAGCACCTGAAACAATATACAGCAGCAGCAAGCAAGATATTTAACGCTGCACAGCCACTGTTCCTGTATACTCATCCATCATGTTCATCCAAACCAGGATCCGCTCAGCCTCTCCAGCTGACAGGCATTTCCAGCTACCCAGAGACAAGGCTGCTGCGTACCTGCAACTGACATCTCCTAACAGTGACAGCATACACACTCCTTGCTGCTAGAGGCAGTGCGATTTGAGAACACTAGTGCTTTTCCCTAGGCATAACAAGCACATTGCTGCCAGCTGCTGATGTTGCCATCCAAGTAAGCTGTTCCTAGAAAAGCAAGAAAAGGTGTGGGATGAGCTGCAAAGACAATAACGTAGAAACTAAAGCAGGCAGACAAGCCCTCTGTAATAAACGTGAAGAAAATCACTGTGCCTGCTGAGTTTGACGAGCAGACCTCTCCCCCTCAGCCAATATCTGGGCTTTTTAGGCATAGTGAGCTTGTGGGTGGGATGAAAAGAAGCTTTCACACGCTAAAGCAACATTTCACCATGCCCAGCAGACAAGTAAGGTATGCTAGATTTCCTGAAAATTTTAAGGTTTATTCCAAGGCAGAACAAAACCAAACAAAACCTCTACACTTTACAGAACTGTCTATGTGTTTTGCACGTTGCATGGAAACCACCTGCTGATACTGCTAGAAGAATTCAAGAACCCAAGACTGCGTTTGACAGGTTTAGACCTGCTGCAAAGAAAGGAAAATCCCACTTGGAAAATGTAAATGAGAAAATGACTTCAGCATGATATACGGAGGCGTTCAGGACAATACACAAGAAATTTCTTTTTTTTTAATTCTTCTTGCAGGAAAACATGGTGGCCATCAGTTTGAAGTTCAACGCGTATCATATTCTGAGATCTAGGGTATGAGAAACAGAGAAGTCAGCAAGTGAAGTCACAGTCAGGCTGCCATCCTCCCATTGCTATGCCCACACTGTCAGCAGCAATTGCTCCAAGTACTGCTGCTCCTGCAGGCACAGTCCCAACTAGAGTAGGCACAGCTAGACCCAACTTGTTAACTGCGCAGTCACCCAGGCTGGCTGCTGGCAGGACTAGAAGTCAGCGGTGTCCATCTCCACTAAGGCTCTCTGAAGTAACTACATAAGGAGAGCAAGACAAAGTCTGATAAAACAAGATGTAAGATAAAAGTTCTGAATGTAGTATTAGTATGTAATGAATACATTCGTATTGTACCCTTCTGCAGCAGGCAGATTATTGCCTTCCTACAGCAGCAGGGTTCTCGTCTGTAGGAGCTCCTTCCTTTGAAGCAAAGCTAGGAGCTACTGTCAGTGACATGATATGAGTCAAGCTAGATCTAGGCCAGCAATCTAGGATTCACCTGGGTCCTAACAACCCACCTTAGCCAGAAGTATCTAAAAAAGCAATTCTTACAACATCACAACTAAAATATTAAAAGATAGAACTGTTCTTCAGCAACGCGTATTCTTTTAATCACTGTTTTCTTTCTCACATATGTTTTTTTCTTGCCCGACTCCCGATCCTTAGTCTCTGAAAAGTTAAACAAATATATTCATGTGTAAGCGGTTTAAGTATCACAACTTAGTTTACTGTATTTTTGGAAGAGTTCAACTGGTGGCTTTGAACTGAAGCAGAGAACCAGACCAGAGCTCTGCAAATAATAATATACTCCTTGGGGAATCTAACATTAAAATGGTAACAATCCTTCAGCTGAAGCACAGCCAGAAGAGTCGAGATGGGAAATGAAGGCATAAACAATAAAAACGTAAAAGTTCACTTCCTGGATCCAATGTTAGCAAACTATTAAAACATCAAGGTACATGCCAGTAAAGCCATTTTCCTTTCTCACTTACAGATTTAGCCTCTGAGGTATTCTATGCAATTTTTTAAGCCCTCTGCATATTATAATTTTTTACTTAAAGATCTTCCTGCGTTCTGAGACAATTCTTATTTTTTGCTTTGATGCTTTTTTCCTTGGATGTTCGACAGATCAAGCTCTAAATTGAAGTTCAGCAGAAAAACGATCAGAGCACTGCATTTCAATAACAGAAGCGTTGAAAACATGGCCTTCAGTATATTAAACTCATTGCTGGAAGCTACATATGAAAATATATTACCCACCCCAGAAAACTCTCCATTGTTATAATTTGGTCATTTCACACACCAGTGATCAATCTCAGCTAGCACATTCTGTAAGTCCACACATAATGATAAAAAATTAGACCTAGCAGAGAAAAATTAAAGCCCTTCTTTCATGAACAAGTCTATTCACCTAGTAATTTTATTTAAAAAAAAAAAAAATCACTTTTCTACTTCTTCTTGTTGTGAAGCTAAACTAACAAAAGGAAACTTTTTTTTTTAATTATTTTTGAAACCTACAAAGACATTTAATACTACCGGGTGTAAATCATGCATTCTTCTTTTCACTCTCTTTAAGCTCAAGATTTCTGTCCTCCAATCACTTTCCTTTACCCCTCCTTAGAAACTAAGTTGCAGATTGGTGTTATACATAAAGTCTCAGAATCAGAGACTGTCACCAAGCACATTAAAGCGCATCTACAAGCTGAAAGCCCCAGGCTACATTTCAGTACAAAAGAACAGAGACTTTCCATAACAACAACGTTCTAGAGAAATATTACTAAGAAGAGAATATCTAGCTACTGGAAAACAAATACTTTGGAATGACCACGTACGCCATTCCCCTAACTCCCTACCACACTGAGATCCAGAGCCAACCTGGACACAAACTGCTCCCTAGGACAGTCCTGTGACAAAGGGTGGGAAGGCAGAGAGAGGGAAAGTTTTATGATTCATTCTAGTCCAAAGCCATTTCACACTGCTAAGTCCCACCCCAATTTGTACAACAGGGATAGAAACAACAATTTACCAAATCATTCCCAAATACCAGGCTGCGTGCATGTACAGACGTAGGTAGAAAATGGAAGTGCGATACCCAGCAGAAGAATCTGCAAGACGCCGTGCAGTCACTCCCAGCCCAAACAGACAAAGCAAGCAGACGACAGCATTTCCATGGCTGGTGTGGCACTACATGCTTAGAATAGCGAGCCAACACAGCAAGAACAAAAATACCCTCATCCAAATCCCATCTGCAGCTGTTAATTTAAAGGAACGACATGAAGGATATATGAGCCTCTACAGTAACTTTACCAGGGGCTGCCAGACAAGGGGCTTCGTGACACACCAGCAGGATGCCACTCAGTTACTCAGAAACCACATTCATCCGGACACGTGCATTTCTAAGGCAATGCCCGGCACACACGTGGTACCGAGAAGGAAACAGGAGGGAGGTGAGGGGCAGGAGGCACACACAGATGCTCTGAAAGAGGGGTTAGGGCAAGGGGCTGCGGGAGTTCTGTAGGGGATGGGAGCAAAGACAATGTCCTACCACCATGCCCGCGTCGCAGCTGCGGAGCCACACAGACTTCTCCCCAGGACTGCTACAAAACGCAGCACTCATTTCAGCTTTCTGCAAATGTACAGCACTTTCACGCAATTGCATTGAAAATGATGCAAAACCAAGGTAAAACATTACAATTTTTCCTCAATGTGAAAATGCTTCTTCTTATTTGGTGAAAAGCATTTATTGACCGAAACGTGCGGGGAACCCACTTTCCAGCTGAGCCCGACCCGGTATCCTAGCACAATGCCAGAACACATTAAAGGAAGAAGAGTTTAAAACAATTCTACAGAAGTGTCGTAAGCAAGGATTCAAAACTGTGGATTAACTGCGCCCAGTTCAGAAACCTCGCCCACTGTATTTTTGTACGCAACCTTCAACTGCAGTGCTTGAATCCAGTCTTACTCATTTTAGTCCTAAATGAGTGTAATTATACTAGCAAAGTATAGGGGTTTTTTTTTCCAGTATTATCTAAGATTTTTTTAATTGCTAAAACAGTTCTACCCTATGAACAGATTACAGACAACCAAAAATTACATCCACTCACTGTCAAGGCTATTCCCAATCCCAACTATGTAGAAAACCCAGCAAAATGGAAACGAAGGAAGTAAAAAGCCACAAAACTGGAAGGCAATATGAGATTTGCTCCCTGCTCTCATTTTCTTGGATGAGAGTTGGTGGGTGGCAGCTGAAGCTGCATGACAGTACACTTCATGTTCTTGGGTTTTGAATGGCTCACGGTTTACAAGCCCTCCCCAGACTTTCACAGACACCTCCTACATGAGCACAGGAGACAGAGGTGACACGCGGCAGTCCTACAGTTACTCATTCCTAATTGCTCCTTTGTCAAAAGCATCTCGCTTGTACAAAGAAAAACAATTTTCAAACTGCCAGCTGCACCTGGAACTAGAAATGCCAAGTAGCTCTTTACACAACTAATAGCAAGAAAGGCTTTACAATCACCAGCTACTTGACAGTTGTTTTACTGTAAAGGGTACACCTTCTCAGCCTGGTATTGGCATCTCAAAAATGCGTTCTCATTCTACAGTTAGCTCAAGACACAAGCAGAAAGTGTAGGTAAAGTAAAATGAAAATATTTAAGTATGCAAGCATGATTACAGCTAAGATCTGATGAGTTTCATCTAAAATACTAAAATAATATTTTAAAATGTTACTCTTAAAACATGGTATACAGGGCAATTGTGGAAATGCTGCCTGGAAATTAGGATTTCAATTTTTTACAGAAGCTTAGAAACAACTATGGTATTACTGAATTAGCCTGTAATACTCATATTCTGACATAACGCATGTGTGCATGTATAATACAAGTATTATTCACGTATAATCCAAGTGATTCTGTTTTAAAATGCCCAAGTATCTTGACCTGGACACAGGAAAACAGAAACCATTTTGAATGAACCCACTTGCCACAACACAGCAACTCCTTCCTAGAGTTTTTATAACTGAAGTGACCTGATAATACAGCAACAGGTGCTCCACTTCAACTATCAGAAAAATTATCCTTTACTCACCAACACTTATGGTTTGTTGACATCCAACTCAGCATTTCAATCTTTGAAGAATGTAACATTGAAAATTACAGTGCCTCCTTAGCGAGCACAGTACGATCTACTGAATACCAAGCTGCTTCTAATGTTATGCACACTTAATAACAGTACATATGCCAGTTCTGCAGATAAGACAATGTCCATTAACTCAGATAACACAATTTGCAGTCACACATAGCATCATCTTTCAGCTATGAGTACACAGCCAGCATTATCTCAAAGGAATCCAAATGCCCAACTACTTGACCACTAGAATTATCCATCCAGAAGCAAGAAAATCAAAGAATAGAACAGATAAATCACGAGAACAACCTGAGAATATATTTATCACAGAAACTAAGCCTAGTTACACCATCAGACACCGTATTATAGTTAAAACATAGGTAAAGAATTTTTAAAATGGGTTGTTTCAATTACCTGCATTAACACACATCTTCTCATTTCTTCCAAAACAGACGTTCTAATCCTCATTACATTTGAGGGCTTTTCTTGCATTGTATTTTTAACATCTGCTTTCATACATTCTCTTTTTCTGTTTTAAATTCTAGGTTTCTATATTTTAATGTTAAATACCAAACTAAACTATCCCTTCTTCTTGCTCACGAGGAACTTCCTTTGTCCATTACCTCCAACAGGCATTCTATCAACTACAGCCTGATCCATTTCTCTTCTTTTATATCTCAGTACTATCATGCATTAAACAAGGCTAACCAACCAGCAGCCCCACTGATTTCATGTAACTTCTTAGAGTACATCTATTCATTGTGTATGACATTGAAGTCTGTGAAAATAAGCTGGCTATGTGACACTGCAGACAGAAGTTCAGCATGTAATTTAACGTGCTTGTCTTGACAAGTTGAGAAATATATAGCTAAAAAAAGTTGACCAGCGAAGTCATTTTGGTTCTTGTTTGAGAAGACACACTTACAGGCCTAGCTTCGTTTTTTGTAGATAGTGACATGTATTTCAGTAAGACCGCTAGCAGCAGTTAAGCACACACCTGCACTTTCACAGGATTGCAGTAACAACAGGAAAGTTGGGATACAAAACCAAAGACAAAGAACATTCTGACAAAGCCACAACAACATATCTTCCTGATATTCCAGGCAGATGAGAGGAATATCTGAATAGACATCCAGAATCTCAGGTCAGCGAAAACGTAAATGATCCTAGAGGGACACAATCGTCAGTATAAGGCAGAGCTAACAGCAGAAGGCACACAAAGCCCCAATAACAACACTACTCAGACTGCAGCAGATCCCCATCACAGGAGGTCTGTAACATTTCAGTTCATTATGATTCCCCACACATCCCTTAAGAGCCTCAGAGCTCATAAAAATGATGTGTCATATTTTGATACTCGTGCTAAACACAAGCTTTATTATTACCCATGTTTAAGCCCAATACAATCCACACAGTCCTTACTGAGATATCTGATTAAATTTCTAATATTCATGAACTGGATTTTTAATATTGAATGCTCAAAATGATTTAAGTCTTTTGATGTAACAGAACATAAGTCATTCAGTGTCAAGTGGAAGGCAGATCCTTTATTATAGCATTAATTATTTGGGATATTAGCATTAACTTCTCCCTCTATTTGAATTAAATGGAATTCAAAACAGTGTGAATTTATGAATAGTCCACAATATAATTATTTCTAAGTTATCCCTGCAGCACTAGTGCAAAGACTGCCAACAAACTTAAAGGCAGGATACTGATCATCAATTTTTTCTTTCCATCTTTCCTCTGAAACACAGAAAAGGTGAAGCTCAGCCTGTTTATACTCTAAATGGCTTACACTCTCTTTTGATGTAAAAATCTACATATTTTTGTATTCAACATGTAATGATTAAAGGAAAACAAATTTAAGCAAGATATACTGTAGCCAATTTTTTTTTTTTTTTATGACTGGAACAAAAACATTCTTAATTAAAACCACAAAGCTCCAAAAATAGCATGGACTTTCACAACACTTCAATACTCAGTGGGAAAAATGCTATGTCTTAGCTTGCAGTACCAAAGTCACTGCATCAACAGGATCCCACGGAGTTCTGGTAGGAAACATAAAGGACACAAAAGTGATATTTTTTCGGCAGCTAAACTGTGCTAATTTTTAATTCATTTGTGGCGCAGGCACAGCCAGCGTTGCTAACAAAAATAAAGCACAGTTCAAAATATAAAGATAATTAAAAAAGAAGAAATCTGCCATTCATTAAATCTGCCCATCACCTGAGTCAGACAGCGATACAATCTTAAGGATTATAACCCAGCAAAACATTCCCATACAAAAGTACAGAAAATCAGTATTTACAGGTTTGTGTTCAACCTTACAAGATTTCTGGAGTCTGGTTAGACTGAAACCAGCTGTCCAACTGAAAGTGTAACTTTATGAATAAGCAGAAGCCAGGGCCAAAAATAGAACAAATAAAACATCTGTGCCACTGTCCCCGCTCCCAGCCCATCTCTACAGCTGTGAGCTCCCTGCCCTGCTCCCCACAGCAGAACTAACACAGGGGTATTAGCACGCTTGCTGATGGATTGCAGGAACAAAAACTGAAAAATCAGTGAATAAAGTGCCTGTTCTTGACCTAGAAAATACCAGACACTTGTCCTTCTGGGCTTCTTGAAGTTCTTACTAAAAACACTGGAAGAATTCAAAACATAGGAATCTTTAAAGTGACTGCATAAAGTCCACGTATGCTTTTTTCTTCCGTTAATCTAGCAAACCCTCAGTCTGCAATTACCAAGTAACTTCTCAAAAAAACCACCAAACCGAATAAAAATAAAAAAAACCAAACACACAGAAACAAGAAACAAAGCCTGAAGGGGCATCTGTTTTTCTACCTGAACAAACCAGCAATAGGTTTTGTGAAGCCAGGCGCAACATTCATTCAGCCCAAGCCCCCAGGTTCTCTGGCATGTCATCATTCCAGACCTGTCAAATTTGATAACGCTCTTTGTATGTTTGGAGGCACACCATCCATTCAAGGAAATGAACATGTGATTTGTTGTCATGACAGCTATCACAACTCAGCACAAGAACATACCATACAGCCATGCATCTTTCCTTCTGCATTACAAGGTTCAAAAATACTTTCCTCGGCGCCATCCCCAACATCAGTGGGATGTCAAATCAGAAGTGACTTCGTCTGGAGCAGCCCACGATGGCGCTGGAAGCCAAGTTAGGACACACAATAGGTGTAGGAGAAAACAGATGCAATGAATACACCGCTATTATGAGAACAGGAAGGAAAAATACAGACATGGTATGCTACGCTGAAGGTGCTCCCAGTGCATTAAAACCAGGTCACGCCGATCGATACCTGGAATCCCTCTCAGTTGTTATCAGTGCCAGGCTTTGATAAACGGGAGGCTTAATTTATTGCTGTTCCTTAAAACGTTTGATTAGTCCAGAATGCCCTAAAGAAATTCAGAGTAACACACCAATTTAACCCTCCAAGGGTAGAATAAGTTTTCGTTGGATTTATTGTTTCTCTTCTGTCCTAAGCCTGTGAAGGGACTGTTTTACAATATAGTTAAGTAAAATTTAACCAGTATACAAAGAAAAAAATTACTGTGTTCAACCTAAATTTGACAAGGACAAGTTAGAAAATTCTACGTTTACACCCATACATTTAACTAACAATTTTGAATTCTTAACACCACTCCTTTCTGAAAGCTGCCCATTCTGCTAGGGTCTATTCTCATTCTGAAGGAGTTCTAAAACTGTGCTCAATGACTATTCTTTAACATAAGAATTAAAAAAAAAAAATTATACGAGAACTAGACTCATTTTTAACAGCTTACTCTCATTTTCTTTAAAATACAAAAAAGCACAAAAAAGGAAAACAAAATCCTACCAAGCATGTTTTTAAAACACAGCGCTGCCAGCAGAACACCCGCTCACCCCAGCAAAAGCAGAAAGTACCTTTTTGCTAACTGTCCTCCCACTGCCTTGCACTTTGCCTGCTTCCCCAGATTCGCATTGAGCTGATCCAGTGTAACCTGTACAAAGACAGCCAAGAGAGGCCTACAGCAGCTGCTGGCACCCTTGTAGGAAGGGACTCAGTGCACCTGCTTTGGGAAGAGAGGTATCAGCTGTAAACAAACTGTGCTATCCGCTTTCATACCTCTGCAGTTTCTCCTTATTAAGGCCCCTGAGCGAATACATTTCTAGAACACAAAAACTTGTCCTTCCACCAAAGAAATAATAACCATATAACACAATAATCACCTCATTTATAGTAATCTCTCCGCTCAATTATTTTTGATTATTGATCCATTTTGGCTAAAATGAGCAAATATGTTGTGCACGTATCCAAACAGGAGGCTTTAGGTATCTGCTGACGTGAGAGATGAAGAGAACATCCTACCTGTCGAAACAGCACAACCTGCTGAAACATCACGGTAATGAGTTACCATCCAGCTATACTGGGCTTCCAAAATCATTTTAAAAAAATATTTTAGAAAATGTTCATATTTTGTTTACTTCTTTTTTTTTAAATAAAGGAAACTGTCTGCTTTCGCAAACATACTAAATATGCCAGGTTTTCTACAATAAAGTTTCAGCTGACCTTTTCCAGTGGTATATCTCAACATCTGTTTTCACACCCATCAATAGAACAGTGCATACTCTGCAGACAGTAACTTAGATGAGTTAAGAACGAGTAAACCTGGACTGAATTTCTTCAGCTTAGACTGAAAACACACCTATACTGTGCTTATTTTGCAGTATGCTGTCACTGTTATAAGAGACAAGCAGCATTTTTTTTTTTTAAACAATTCAGGTATCTATCGCAAGTCCCAGTATATTCACCCCACTGCCTGCTTTCCAGAGTAATCAATATTAGTTACAAGTCACCATATTAACACTCGTTAATGAGATCAGGACCAAAAGCAGCACAACAAACCTATAGAGAGAAAAAGCCTCTAATCCACACAGGCAGTTTCTACTACTTTGAACACTGGATACGCTAGCACATCTGAGCATCCCCTCTAAGATGTTTTTTTCAATATTAATATTTCTAAAACCTCACTGACAGCACGTTATCTTACTATACCTGCAATAATTTTAAATCCAGCAGGTTGCTATTCTCTAACCCGAGATTTATTCCTTAGCATCCGAATTCCTAAAATTTACAATAAAAACATACCCTGCCAAGCCACCTCAATGCCCACAAAGCTACCTAAACTGGTTTTAAAATATGAATTCACTTCGTTAGCAGTGAGAGACAAGTATGTGTGACTCAACAAATGAGTTTAACAGAATATAAAAATACGTATTTTATATCTCAGCGCACTTCCAATTTACTCATTTCATTAGTGTTTATGAAATAATTAAGAATCCTTATGATGGGGAATAAAAGACTACTCTAGGAAAAAAAACAACTTCACACTTGGAAGAATCACTTAACCCACCACTGAACAGAGCAACAGTTTAATTGGGCAGAACACAGATGACTAAGTTACGATTACTAATGCATCTAATTGAATCTGGAAGAAAAAATTCAAGGCAACCAACTAAAGTAGAAAAAAGCTAAGTACACCCAGGCCAATCTTCCTAAGCTTGCAAAGCAAAACAAACAGAAAAGCCATTTTTCAAAAGGGAGAAGTCACCAAGATCCCATGCAGCATCTTTTTCAGAAGACTGTACAAAGCACGCTGGTTAAATTAATTGTATAGGCATCATTTGTATGCTTTAAGAGGAAGAAACAATGCTATCTGCCACAACAAAAGCACCATCCCCATTTCCCGTGAAGGCCTTCCAATCGAGGAACTGTTAGGGATACCCGACTTCCAGAGGCTGGAAAAGTCTCACCACGCGGAAGCTACTGTTTAGCAACATTTCTGCGTGCCTAGTAAACACAAGGCTAAAGCATATTGTCCAAAAGTTTATTATTTCAGCAGAAACAGACAGCAGCTTGCCTGCAGAGCGCCTCAGCTCTCCGCACAGCCTCTCCAATGCGCAAGATGACCTAATTCATCCGAGGAGCGCGTCCAGCACCTCACCGTACATATGACCACGCCAACCAGAACCGAGCAGCACCTTGCCTTCCTCCACGCTTTCCTTCCACCATCTCCCTTTCTGAGAGCACAGGGGAGAAGAACGGGAGGGCAACAGCCATAGTGGAGACATCCTGAGTTCCCTGGCACAAACAGAAAGTATTTTCCAGAACATGCGTAACCTTCAGATTCAAAGATATCTTGGGTTTGATTGCGAACCTGTCACAAGTATAAAGCGAAGAGCACTTGCCTCTGCGAGTCTGGAGCAGCTTTTATGCTCATGTAGTATGAAAAAGGAGATACCTGTGGTAGCTTTCTGCTGCTGCTCAAGGCAACAACCAGCAAACTACGCGATCCGAACATCACTCTTCCAGTTGCTAATGTTATAGTTACTACTGAGGAAAGCCAGGAGCACCGTGAGCAAGAGAATAATGTGTCAGCAGCCACACACACACACAAAAAGCGAAGCCTGGAAATGAAGCAGATGCTGCCGACCTTGTCCCTCTTCTTTCGCACACAGTAGATGCGAGGTGACACATAAGAGTGCCAACACCTTTCCTTAACGTGACCACGCAGCTAGGCAAGGAACTAGGGAGGAAACAGGAAGAAGAGAAAAGGAACGAGCTGTCTTCTCAACGCAGAAGCAAGGCAAAGGCTGGAGTTTTGAATTTATCATATATTTAACAGTAAGGACATAACATAAGGGACCGTCCAGACAACCACGGACTAACTCTGCTGCTGTTTTCAGAGAAATACAGCAAAAGATTTTGCAGACGGTTGTATTGTAACAGCAATTGGAAATATTATCTTGCAGAGGTAAAAGGCTCATACGGCAGCTAACCATACACTGACAGAACAACTGCGAGCAGAGCTGACAGTATAACGAGCTCAGATCTGCTTCATGGCCTATATACAGATATTTGCTAATTACAACCGTAGTCCTAGCAGTACAGGTGCCTCCTATGTCCGCATTTACGCACTGCTCCCCAAAGCAACATTGTCTGATTAAGTTTCAAGGAGAAAGTCAGATACGAGGACAGGGCTGCTGACGCTGACCAGGGTGGGACACGCAACTTCAATTCCGGAGCTGAAAAATAGCAGTATCTCTGAGTTACAAAGTGATTTCGCTCCAGCTCTAGTCCTTCGAACACACACAAGGTACCACAAACATCTCCTCTGTGGTACTGATGCTGACAAGCAGTGGCAGAAACACTTTCAGAAAGAAGCCCTGCATGAGCTCTGCCCTTTTGAATGCCTCCATGCCCGTGCCCGGCTCCAGATGACATAAGCCATGCATGGCTGGGCCATGGAAGTTTGTTTTTATAAAGGGCACCGGCGCGTTCCATGCGAGGAAACCGCACAGAATACGCGGCCGCAACAGCAGCAGCGCTTTCTCGGGAGCATATATCACTTCACCGCACACAAAAGAAACAGAGTTCGCTCAAGTTTTGAACTAACAAAAGAACACGGCAACGTTAATTCAGAAAATAACTCTGATGCGCACAGCGAGCTATAAAGCTGTAAAAACGCCGAGCCAGTGGAACCCTGCGGAGGCAAACTCCACCAGAGGACTGCCAGTTACCCGTGCTCGGGCAGCTTCCTACACAGGGCACGGGGAGGGGAGAAAGAACGAATTCCCACCCCAACCCCCCGAGACGCGCTTCCTGGGCACGCAACGTGTCATTCCAACTTTTTTTTTTTTTTTTTTTTTTAAAGCTTGATGCCGTTTGGGCGGCACTGCTCAAGAACACCCTCGCTTTTACCCCTCCGCAGGGGCTCGGCGGCCGCTTACCAGAATATTCCCCGCGGCCCTGGGGCAGCCCGGGCCCGCAGCGCCGTGCCGCGCCCCGCACACCGCCCCCACCGGAAAACTTTCCAGCCGTGCCCCGGCTGCGAGGAACCCCTCCGCCTCCCCGGGCCAACCAACTTCTCCTTTGTGCTGCCGCTTTCCCCGCGCTGACACAAAGCGGCGGCTGTCAGGCACCCGCCGGGCCCCTTCCCTCGCCACTCCCCACCCCCGGCCGCCACCTGCCCCCTCCCAGGGGAGCCCCCGCCCAGGTGAC
>NC_034409.1:133153125-133170356 GCF_002078875.1 Numida meleagris | reverse complement strand
AGTGCCGCCGTTTCCTCCGCCCGCCCCCGCCCTTCCTTCCCCCACCTCCCGCCGCAGGAAGGCCCGGCCGGGCCGGGTGCTGGGGGGTGCCTCGCGGCTTTCCCGATCGCGAGAGCCCGGGGAAAGTGCTTAAAGAAACGGGGGGAGCCCGCTCGTGGTGCTGCTGGTGCTGGGGCTGGTACCTGCTGTCCCCGTAGAAAGAGCATCTGGCGAGGAAACTGCCCCTCTCCGCCCCTTCTAGTTAAATTGTGTGCCGTCCGCAGGTGTGAGGCGTGGCCACATCTCAGGCCCCCTCGGCAGCCTTTGTGCTGAAGTTATGGGGCTGTTGGCTTTCTGCCCTTAGCAAAAACCTTCCGCCGCAAGACTGTGCCCTTCTGGAAAGCTGCCCTGCCACCATGTGCACAGAATCATGGACTGGTTTGGATTGGAAGGGACCTTTAACATCATCTAGTTCCAACCCCACTGCTGTAGGCAGGGACACCTCCCTCCAGACCAGGTTGCTCTAATCCCCATCCAGCCTGGCCTTGAATGCTTCCAGGGAAGGGGCATCCACAACCTCACCAAGCATGAGTGATCAAAGTCGGCATTTCCCACAAGGGCTTCAAGATGACCTGTCAGAAGCTGGTGTTGGAGGTGAAAACAATAGTGGGATGAAGGACAGACTTGGCCTGTGGGCTCATCAAGTCACAGTGTGGGACCCAGTTCCAGCCAGGGCCCTGTGTCACAAAATCAAAGAGTAACTTGGGTTGGAAGGGACCTCAAAGCCCACCCAGCCCCAACCCTTGCCCCGGGCAGGGCTGCCCCCCACCAGCTCAGGCTGTCCAGGGCCCCATCCAACCTGGCCTTGATCACCTCCAGGGATGGGGCACCACAGCTTCTCAGGGCAGCCTGTGCCAGTGCCTCACCACCCTCTGAGTAAAGAATTTCCTCCTAACATCTAACCTAAATCTCCCCTCTTCTAGTTTAAAACCATTCCCACTTGTCCTATCATTATCAAATTGTGTAAAAAGTTGATCTCCCTCCTGTTTTTAAGCTGCTTTCAAGTACTGGAAGGCTGTAATGAGGTCTCCCTGGAGCCTACTCCAGGCTGAACAAGCCCAGCTGCCTCAACCTTTCTTTGTAGGAGAGCCCTCTGACCATCTTCATGGCCCTCCTCTGGACCCACTCCAAATGCTCCACATCCCTCCTGTGCCGGAGGCCCCAGACCTGGACACAGTACTCCAGAAGGGGCCTCACAAGGGCAGAGTAGTTAACCCACAGTGGGTCTTTGTGCCGCTGGGAGATAGCAAACTGGAAGGATTTGTCCTTGTGGAGGCAGCCAGGGAGTTCAAAAAGGAAAAATCAGTGCTCTAAGAGGAAGTCACTTTGAGACGTTGTAAAACAATTGACTTTCAAAAATAAACATCTCTTAAAGAAGAGAGGAGATTTGAGCTCTACCAGTGCTGTTTTAGGCTTTCACCAGCTCATAATTTGTTATTAAATGCACAAACCCAAAGCAAACTCAGCAGTACTGACAAAACGCTGTCTTGTTTCCCTGACTAACATAGAACTTAATGGAGAGAACTTCATACCAATTTTCAAACGGTTACAAAAATACATATCCTGAGATTTTCCTGTGATTTGGTTTGAAATAGTTCAAAAATCTATGAATAATTCCTTCTTCTCTTTATGAACTTTTACTGGTTCTTTCAGCATTTAATTGATGGTTTCGGAAGCCTCAGTTGCTTTTCACATGCCTGCTAGATAAAACTGAAAGGAAAATGCGGCCTCTTGTTTCTTCCACGAAAGACTTAGTGTGCACCTCAGGGAGGAACAGAAAGTCCCTTTCTTTTCAACTCCTTTCGAGCACGCATTTGACTTTGATTTGGAGGATTTTGAATCTCCCTTTCTCTTTTTGAGAGCTGGGAAATATGTGGGGTCCCAGGAATGGAAATCAACCTCTTCCTCACTGTGAGGTGAGGCCTTGCTCGATCTTCCCCATGGGCCTTGGCCCGGAGAGGCTTGCGCTGAATTTAGCTGGGTTTGGCCGTTCAAGGACTTATGAGTCTTCCATTCCTGGAATGAGATACGCTGCAGGAGCAACAATGGGGAAGTGAATTACTCCTGCTCTTGTTTATATCCGTAGTATGCAGTTCGTTTTCTAGGGTTTCTTTTTCTTTCTTAGGTTCTGTCTCTTCTTGTCATACCCTGCCGATTTCATCACACAAAAACCTCCCGTTTTGTCATTTGTTCTACACTGCCACAGAGCTGAGGCTGTGCAGGGGAGGACAGCAGGACTGCTCCAATGCTCCAGTGCACATGAGTCCTCCAAAAGCGTACAGCAACATAACAAATGGGCAGTAGAGCTCAGAGCTTTCCAGGTATCTGAAAAAAAAAAAATGATGAAGCACGCCTAGCTTTGGCAGATTAATGCTAGTAGGATTTATGGAAGAAAAATGTTTTAAAAGCTGGGATTTGAATGAACTCATTGTCTTCAGGCAAAGGACTAATTTAAGGACTTTGAAGCATTGTGTTGTTAAATATATTTAATTACATTAAGAAAGATCCATTAAATCTGGTTTTGCCAAACTGTGGCTTATGGCAAACAGAAGACGCTGTAGAAAGGGACTGGACTGGTATGTTGAAGGGTGCTCTGATTGCCTGCTGAAAGTATCCTTTTGTTTCACCAGCAAAAGAGACCGTAATGTTGCTTTGAGTAGTGTATCAAAATGTTGAGCCTACTGAAATATTAATGTACACTTTTTGAAATATCATAATTAGCTGTTATCTCTGGAATAACTGTTATTAAAAAGATCTGACTGCTTGTGATTTGAATGAGAATTATGTTCTAAATATGAGAAGATGATACATTTGGGGGGATATGAGCAGACGTGAAAGCAGTACATGATGTGGTGGGCATGCTATTTTGTATAAGGAAAGTAAATATGCAAAGCATATACTTTTGCATATGCATAAGTGTGTTGCAGTCCTTAGAAACTATATACACAGGAGAGAACAGCATGAATATTTCTCCCAGCCTAAGGCTACAACTGTATAGTAAAAATAAAAGCAAAAATGGTTCAGAAATAGAAAGATGTTTCTTCATCTTGGTTAAAGAAACATTATACCTCACACCACTCTTAGAATAGAGTTACGTGCAAACAGCAGATCTAAAGGTTGTGTGACACTTATTTTGCAATGACTTAATAACAGCAGTAATTTGCACAAGAGGCTTTAAAAAAACCCACAATTTTTTCCCATTTTGCTTTTATCTTTTTTTTTTTTACATCTCCCATTTTTCCATTCCCTATGTAATGGTATTTGTGCTGCCCAGCAGAGTGCTGTGTTACCCTTGACCAGAACTCAGCTGTAATCTCAACCACAGACTCCAATCTTACAGATCTAACACATGCTAATAAATTTGCATCTCAGAGTGGCAAGGACGTGATTGCTGTCTCTGAGGCGAGGCTTCCTCCTTGTTCTGTGCAAGTAGCTCACCCTTTACCCAGGCACTTCAGTTTTTTCTTATCAGCTGTTCATTCTGGACTCTGAGTTAATACAAGCTCCTGAAGACCAGCGTGAGGACATCAGAAAGAGAAATGTTGTGTTAAAATCTGGAAAATTGTATTGTTCAGGTTGGACATGGACAGCAAAGACATTCTGCCTCTGTGTTAGTTCACTGGAGAGAAAATATATCTAAATGTAAATATACCCTTTTTAAAAATTGCTACTTCTCCTTCCCAATAACTTATTTTAAAGAAATCTGTGTCTTAATAAACTTCATATATACAAGTGGTGTTGTAATACTATGTCACTAAGAGATGGAGAGGTAAAGGCACACGAGGTAATCCAGAAAATAAAACCAACAAAGTGGCTTCTAATTCTCTCTAATCTTAAAAAAAGGTTCATTTTTATAACATCTTTCAGAAAAATTCCCACCTTACAATTAAGTTAGTTTTAAAATACTGAAAGTCACTGTATTTTCTCCCCCCCTCCCCCCCAAAAAAAAATCACCTTCTTAAAAAAGGCTTTCTGTTGCTACGTACTTTCTGCTTAAATCATGTGCTTGATTCCCGTGCACATGAAGGGAAATTACATGACTGCTACCAATGGAGGATGGATCCCAAATACTCAATTAGTTACTGCTGAGTCACTTAAGTATATGTGCACAGTGATTCTGATTCAGCCTGACAGTAACACAGCTGCTTTTCTCACTTGCTACATGACTGCTGCATCTTCAATGACATTTACAAAAAAAACACTGAGGGGAAGAACGTGTCCTCAGAGCTGAAAATACATCCAAATTCTTCTATTCAATGGGCCAAAACTACCCAAAGGTGCTGTAAAACTGCAAGCTAAATCTATCACCAGATCGCATTTTATTATGACAAATTCTATTGTTATCTTTTGTAGACAGTTGCTAAGAATCAGTGTATTTCTGCAAGGAAAACAATCCAGTGCTGTGGGCTTTGGAAATGTCAGGGCCCTTGATTCTCCTGTTTATTTAAAAGTGGAAGTGCGCTGAGGGATGTATTTTGAACTCTATTCAAAGGTTAAAACTGATCTTTCATATAGTTCTGAAATTCAAAATATTGCTGCTAAATGGCTTGACTCTGCAGTGTAATCTCTGCTTTGAATTTAAATACCGAATCCTATCGGGGCTGGCTGCTAAGCAGGCTGTGGAGACATGGTCACTGCATCTCCCAGCCACTTCTTCAGGTAGGAATGCAACCGCGGCTTGTGGCAGGGCCATGCGAGAGCTAAGCAAGAGCCGCACAGGACATGGAGCATGCTGCCAAGGTGGGTGATGTTGGCAGAGTTAAATTACCCACGCTGGACTTTGCTCAGGGCTGTGAGCTGATAGTCCTTTCTCAAGGGGAAAAGCACACAGGGAGAGGCAACAGAAGCGAAACAGAGCAGGTTACACCTTACTCAGAAAGCAGCGGTCTGCGTGACTGACTTACAGATTGCACAGCAGTTTGTTTCTTGGCAAGGAGCAATTACCTTTCAGTGAGGATGGGTGTTTATCCCTCCTGATGGAGAGTGAGGCTCATCCCGGTGGGCCTTTGCCAAGCTCCCACTGCAGCTTCCTCAGAGACCACCAGCTGCAGCCCTGAGGACCAACTCCAGGCGCAAGAGGTGACTTCACCGTTGGAGCTCTACCCAGTGTTGGAGTCTCATAAGTTCATAATGCTCTGTTTGACTGCAAAGAAGGAAGCAAATTAGGTTCTTGTCAGCCTTCCCATGTCTTTTATAAACAGTGAGGGCTAATCATAGCCACTGCCTTTGAAAACTGTATACCAGTTGCTGTAGTACTGCCATCATCATACATAACACCTGGTATCTCCTTCAGCACCAAGAAGGGTAAGGTTACACAAGAAGCTCCACTTTCAGAAAATATTTCCACTCTCCATGGCTGCCAGGGAAAGTCTGAAAGCCTGATTCCTATCAACTTAGAAACCTGTAGTTAGAAGAAAATCAACGTGCTTTTAAATCAGGACTTTACATTAGTTTCATGGTTTGAACTTGGTTTGTCTCGTGGCTGAACTTTTGAATGCTTGAGCTGACAATTCTGAATCAGGTCAGAAACTGAAAGGGGTTTTCTGCTGTTGCACACTGGCGTAAAGTTTAGCTTCATGCAGCATTTTGTATTTGAACATGTAATGCAGATTGTTACCAGTCAGTACATGAGATTTAAGTCTGCCATCTACACAGATCTACAATCTACGCAGATCAAACGTCACCTACAGCCTACACAGGTCATCACCATATCTGCTTGGTGTGGTTCAGAAAATATGAAGCTGCAGTCTGTATTTTACATTTCAATCCAGAATTAAGGCAAAAAGGTGATCAGTGTAAAGTGATCGTGCAAAGTATGATTTTCCCTGCCTCTACATGATCTGCAGCAGCAGGAGCTAAAACACAGTAGATGAACCAAGACAGAATCTGCTTCTGATGGGAAACTTCAGGATGCTTTTTAAATTCTTTCTTCATCTTACAGAATTTATGTTCTCCACACTTAACAAATGAGGTTATCCTTGTTTTCTAATAAGAAATGTCTTTTAAAAGGTTGGAGGAAGACAAAATAATAAAAGCATAACTTCTGTCACATCTTTTGTGAAGGATGTTTTTAAGCAGGGTTCGTTACACAGGGGAACACTCAAAGTGAATGTAACTAGATGTGACTTCCAAGTCATCATCTGGATATACAGGACGATATACCACTGTTTCCAGTAGAACTGCTAGGTAATTATTGTAAAATACTCTGTACTCTGGTATTTGGCTGTCACTCAGCAAATAACCCCAGTCACCACTGTGGAATTAATTGAATAGTACATCAGTACAATCAATTCCTGCCGTAACTAATTAAAATTAGAATTAGCTGAAAGAAAAATAGTATAAGGAACTAACACGACTGAGGGAGAAATTGTCCTGTGACTCCATCAGTTATAATTTAAATTGCTGAACGATTATTCATAATAGAAAAACTGAATACAAGGCAGCAATGTAAAAAACACTAGTCAAATACAAATAATACATAAAAGAATCAGAAAACACTGAATTGTTAAGTTGATAAATGCAGTTTGTTAACTGAAATCAAGATAAAGTAAGATTTATTTTAAATTTTGGTTGTATTTTAAGTAGACCTTATTCTCTGTGCAGTTCAATATTTTAAGGACAAAAAAAAACCAACCTTGTTTTCAGTTGTCACAGAAGAGCTGATAAAATAATCAGGTTGCAGGATATGGTTATATGCTTCTTATTTTTTTTGTTGTTTTTTTTTTTTCCTTAGCTTTAAATCAATCCATTTTTCAACAGCTACTGCAAAGACAGCAGCCTGGCAATAGCAAATGGTTGAGCATATCTAACCTCGGATCTACTCCACCACCATTCTTTTAGCTGATCTCTATTACATACAGGTATTGTCTAGAGACAAGAGAAATAATTCAGAAATCGGTGTTCTTGGCTTTGTTTTCTATCTGTCACTGTCACCAAAGTGCTCTATAGCTTTACCTTAGTCAGTAAAGCTTGGGCAATTTAGCACTCCTGTGTTTTATGTGATTATAGTTCACCAGGATGATGGAGGGCTAATTTGTAGATGTAAAGCATGGCGGGCGCTGCATACAGGTGGTACATTTCAGTGCTGTGACTCAGTCATGGCTCAGTCAATTCTGATTTAGTTGAAAATTCCAGCACTCAGCTGATATGGATCAGGTGCTTTTTATTTAGTTTTTTAATATGGGGTGGATCTGTTGAATTTATAGTTTTGTCACTCGTTAGGCAAATACTTGTGTTGTGTTAACATAAGTCAAGGCATATTTATCTGCAGTGTATGAACATACACGGACATATGAAAGAAAAAGAATCTGGACGTGCATCTGAGCGAAAGTCATCTCCCAAATGAGGAGGAGAAGCTGACAGCATTCTTCAGAACAAATCCTGCTGCTGGCAAGAAATAGGCGATGCCAGGCAAATGGTCCTCATAGTTCTGAAAATTCCTGGTTTGAAATGTCACCACTCTCAGTGCCAAACTCCTTTTCAGCAGAGATTGCGGGGTCTGCCATCAGGCAGGAGGGATGTGGAGGAGGTGGCCAGATGCCATGCTGCTGCTGTCCTCAGAACACCAGAAAGAAAATCATAGAATCATAGGATCGTAGAATGGCTTGGGTTGGAAGGCACCTCAAAGATCATCTAGTTCCAGCCCCCTGCTGTGGGCAGGGTTACCACCCACTTGGATCAGGCACTAGATGAGGTTGTGATGGTCCAATGCGTTAAGGAGATGTTTGACCTAGCACTGACAGGTTCTATTCTGAGTTATAAATTACCTACCCATCAACATTTAAATGCATGTGAAATTAGTCATTTCTCACAAACATTCACGTGGTGTCTTCCTCTTGATCTGCTGGAAGGCTTTCTGCGGAGTTCGCCCCTACAGCATCCTGCTCCTCTCCTGGGGTTTTCAGCTTGGTCGGTGAGGTCCCTAGCTGGCAGGGCTAACAGTGGAGCAGCTTAAAATGCAGCTCATCTGCTTTGTATCAACACCAGTAGGTCCTGACAGGTCAATCAGCCAACAGCCCGTGTGCTTTCCCTGCACCCCACAAAGGAGTAGGTTCATTCACACAGAGGGAAACCTGCAGAGAGCCAGAGGTCCTTCTCCCCCGCAGCCTCACCACATCCCTGTCAGCATGGCTGTAGCCAGTTGCCAACTCCGGAGCTCCGTGGGAGGGCAGGCAGGATAAACACTAACGGGGAGTGGTTGCATTCTCCCCATTCCTGCCCCAAACCTCCCAGTCACCGGGCCCTCTCCACCAAAATACCCACGGGAGAGGAATTCCTGGGACTTAGCCAAGCCAGAGGGAATGTGTTGTGCCTTTGGGTCTGGATGGCACTGTTCATGGAGATCTACAGATATTACAGACCAGGCAGTTCTTTACAGACCATCCAGTGCAGCATACCCCGTGGTAGCACGGTGTGTGTTAGCAGGATCCTCTCCTGCTGAGTGCCTAACACTGTGCTACCATGTACCTTGGTGTCTGCAACTTTGAAATTGTTTATAGAAAAACGGCTTTCAGTGATTTCATCTGCTCTTGCAGTTTCACCATGAGTAACACAATATGGTGTGTGCTTTTTGCATTTTACTTAGAGACCAAACAGCCCAAATCCCATCTTTAGTTAGGTTTTCTAGTCTTGACTTTCTTCAGAGAAAAAAAAAAGCAACAAATAAAGCTGCTTGCTCTCAAAGCTGACCATGTGTACTCCTAAGCTCTTTTTTTTTTTTTTTCACTAATAAAAATAAGTCCACCATCACATTTTAACAGTGCTTATTTGGGGTCATGAGCTATGAATACCAGTGGTTGATGGCCTGGTATTCTTATCTCTGAAACTTCCAAGTGCCTCTGTGTGGGCACCCAAAAACTGCATTACATCTGCTTGGAAAAGCAATGGTTGCTTCAGCTCCTCGCAGGGGACTTCGTGAGGCTTGATGATCTTGCTTTGAGATTCAAGAAGGGAAAGCACTGAAGGAATGTAATGCTGTGTTTTCTCACATGCTTCTGAATACCTAGGTCTGAAGAAGAAACACAAAGCAGGGCCAGAGGGGACTGCTGTGGGAGGCTTCTGCAATCTGGCTGCCTTCTAGCCCAGCATTCCACTTTCTGCCTTCGACCTGCCGTGCAGAAATGAAGTCAGCCTCACGCTCTTCTGCCAAAGCTGAGCCTGTTGAGAGCACCAATTACAGTGAAAAACCTCGAACTCTTGCAGAGGGAACCAGTTTGCTTTTTGATATGATGGAGCCAGGAAGTCACTAAGTGAGTACAGCCCTCTGAGCACTGACGCTCTGAAAAGCAAAATCAGTCTTGTTTTTCAGAATAGAGCACTCAGGTCCATTGGCCAGGCTAACGGAAGGGTAAGTTATTTTCCCCACAATTTGGCTAAAAGTGGCATAATTGTGACCATTACTTTATCGGAGTTGTTACCTTTGCAGTTGTAAACAAGAAGGCCATGCCAATTTTCCACTCAATGGGAAAATTCTGTGTGCTTTGATAGCAATACACCAGAGACAGCACATAATGGAAATGCTATCATGGAGTGCCAGCTCAAAAAGAGAGGAAAATGGCTGAAGAATTAACTGTCAAATGACTTCTCTTTTTCTTTTTGCTTTTTTTCCCCTTGTTTTTCTTTTTTCTTTTTTTTCTTTCTCTTTTTTCTTCTTTTTTTTTCATTTTCCTTTTTTCTTTTCACTTCTTCATTTTCTTCTTCTTCTTCACTAGTCTATTTAGCAACATTTATTGAAAATTACTTGTGTTTCAAATAGGACTATGTGTCTCTTTTGCTATCATTTAAGATTAGACTTGCAGCAAATCTACCTGACTTTTCAGCTGTAATCTCAAGGTGCTTCCAGCTTATGCCTTTTATTGGTGTTAGTTAAATATGTGAAAAGATAGACTTGTGTACATGCAAATACCACAGAATTAAAGATACCCTGTCAGACTCAGCAGTTTGGGGAATATATGTGCCAGTGGATTTCTCTCAGACAAATGCAGTGCTGTTTATGTGTATCTCTGCTTGTGTGCCCTTGCCTGGCAGGCAGGTATGCCATACACCAGTCAGCTCTGCTCCCTACATACCTTGATACAAAGAAAGAAGCCACTTGCCCCTTTTGGAGCCCTGTTTTGTCCCAGTTCTTTTCCTGCAACAGTGCAAGGCTGTGTGTGTTCAGCCCCTATGATCCAAGTCCTCTTTAGTTCAGATTAATTATTTGCTGACCAACAATTGATTATCTGCAACAAATGCAGACTTTACTCCAGACATTTGTGGTTTTCCTGGGGCTAATTCCTAGATTAAATCATAAATGTTTATACTCTGATATGAAAAGTTTATTCAAAGCTAGGAGGGAATGCATCTAGTGTGGACATATCCCCCAGTAGCTGCCTTCTAGGCCGTATGTCACTACTTGGAGAGCTGCCTATGTTCAGGAAAACACTCATGCATCTTTTTTTAATAAAGTTGTGCCAACATTCTTCACTCCTCGGAGCCTCAGTGTGAGGCTGCAGATGCAGCCACCAAAAAGTCAGCTCAGGAGAAAGATGGGATGGCTCATGCCTCCATCCTCTTGTCCCAGCCCATGTCCATCTCACAGCAGCACAGGATCCTCCCCACTGACTCACTAGTGAGACCCAGGCGTGACATCAGGACTGGGGACGGTCCCAGGCATGTGCCATGTGTCCTGGAGTCAGAAAGGAAGGTGTGGAGCTGCCATGTTGGGTGTTGGCACTGTACCAGCACGCAGCCTGTTGTTAGTCACGCTGGCCTTTCATCATGTCCAGCCCTAAGCAAGTCACTGAGCTCCATTCATGCAATCAGGAAGCCAAAGCAGTATCATGTAGAGTCACTGCCCCCGCATTGTCCCTGCTGAATGGGCACGGGAGTGCTGTGAGCCATCCTGACCAACCCCTCAAGGACTTCCGCCAGCCATTGCATGCCTGCTGGCAGCAAGGTGTTTGTGATTCGTGAGTGACTGGAGAACCTACCTTTCCATTCTCTCCAGTTTTCTGGAACATTTGCTATGTTATTTGAGCAGCTATCTAATTTCTTCAGATACAATTGACAGTTATATTTAGACAAGGAAAAACCTAGCACAAATATCTTATTTTACAGATTCTCTTGTATTAGGAACAAATCCTTTATGTACTTTTGCTGGAAGCGGATTTAATGAAGAAACATCAAACACCATCCTTTGAGAGCAGCATTTTGTTGGTAAAAATAAGAAGTGAAAAATAGGTGCAGAGAGGGAGGTTGAGTCTGTATCTCTAAATTATTGGAAGATCACATAGAGAAGACAGAGGCTGGGGGCAGGATTAGCAAATGAGTTTCTGTAATTCCTCTCATACAAAGAAGTTGGGGGATGTGATTGACTCTAAATCTGGGAAGGCAAAGAAGGAGAAAGTAACCCTGCCCTGTGCTTGCTTGCAGCTTGCTTTATTCCTTTCGATGTCCTGACCCTGCCAAGCAGGAATCCCAGGCTAATCTCACCTGCTCAGGAGACTCAGAGTGCCAGAGCATCACTGGAAGGTCAGACTTCTGCAAAGCTTATTTGTTTGCTGCTGCGTGATGTTCTTCCCAGTGTTCTTTTTTGTTGACGCGTCCCCATCCAAATGCTTTGACAAACAAATGAGTTTAATAAGACTTCTATTAATTTACTGCTTTCTAAGTGAGTAGCGTAATCAGTAGGTCTAATAAAGTGGTCAAGGGAGTTGTTCACATGAGGGCAGACTTAGAAGAAATAGTTCGTACACAAGAAGCAATTTGATTATTTTTTAGGCATTTTTCCTCCTATTCCACATGATGCAGTGCTGCCATTTAGAATATAAATGACTAATCAAATACAATTACAGATTTCTGTATTCACTTTTATTGAGTCTGAGGAAATAAAGTGTATCTGCTATAAAACAGAACCATAAACTACAGATAGATCTCACACAGCTCAGACAGGTAAAGAGAGGAGACATCTTTTCCTTTGATATATGTCTTGGAAGTCTACATCTCTTATTCATACATAGGAAAATTGTGCTTCAGGTTTTTAAGTACTCACTAGTTCAGATATTAGGATGACAGACCACGTATAAAATGCTAAACTTATTGCTTAGGAGTAACACGTATACACTGAAAACTTAGGATCGGTCAGAGAACCAGCTGAACTAGACTAGTGAGCTATATAGGTGAGGCTACGAGCGTGGCTCATATTGTTCGCATAACTTTAAATTACAGCCCCAGTCGAAGCCATAGTTACTTCATCATGTTTTCCTATATAGCATCACTTATATTTACAGCAGCATATAAGCAGTAATAATACAACCGTTAGTGCAACACGAGTTAACTAAAGAATGACCATCCCCTCATAAAGTCCTCGTGGGAGGAAGAAGCACATCGATAGGCAAAACGCACTGTCAGGTTTGGCAGAGTGGTTGGTGGATGCATTTGGGTCTGTGAGGAGGAAGGGGCAGTGAGTGCATCCTTACTCTAGTGCTCACATTGCAGCCTGAAACATGCAGGTAGGAGGACCACAACAACCCTCATCTGTAGTACCAATGTAACGCATCAGTTTAGTCTGAAACACTCAGTCAAACCCCAATATTTTGAGAAACAGAGGCTATTTAAGCACCCATGTCTTTACAGCCAGCGAAACAAAACACTATAAAATAAATGCAGCGCATGGCCACTCATAATGGACAAGCATTCCTTTTTGGAAGAATTTCCCAAACCAACCATTACATTCAGTACATTTTTCCCTATTTGCTCTGGGCTCCTAAAGAAAGGGTAGAGCTCAGGGGAGGACGGGGTAACTGAGGAAATGAGATAAAAAAGCTCCAGAAATTGAATTTCCTCACAGCTATTCTTCCATAAGCTGTATAAACCTTCCTTACTGAAAGAAATACTCTGAGGCTCACAATATCTTATATTTTCAGTGTAACTCTAACAGTAACCTTTGGCTATGTTGTGGCCATCCAAAAATCTCAGAAAATAACTGATACATTTACATCCTACATACCACCTTGAGCTACACAAAAGATAGAAAATACGAAACCCTTCCAAACATTCTGCAAATATCAGATTCTTGAAACAAACAAACAAACAAACAGACTCTGCTACAAATGATTTTAAATATATAAAGAAAAAGGACTTTGGTCTTCTGCATGACTTTACTGTCTCTTTCAAAACACTGCTTCATTGATTCTGCCTGGATGGGCCACATATAAGTGCAAAAGAAACTAGTGAGGAAAGTGTTTTGGATACTTAAGCTAGAAAACATCAGCCTAAATATCAGTGTTAGCAGATATAGAATAGAGAATTTTCCATACGTACAGTTATGCTCACTGCTAGAGTTTCCCATGAGGCAGGAGCACTTTATATAGAGCTACATTTAGGACAAAGAAATTATGGCGTACAGTGGTTAGGAGTGTTGCCTTTGATCAGAAAGCAGTTCATTACCAGAGATGAAATTCAGCACAAAGCTCCTGATTCCACTGCTCCCATCCGCTGTCTCAACAGGAAGATAAACAATTTTGCATTCATAAAATAAGAATTAAAATTCTTTTGCTTTGAGTGCTTTTGACAGTTCAGATGTATACAAAAAATAAACTCAGCCTTCAATTTCTTACCTTATCTATAATCTAAATAATATCCATCCCTTAACTACTAACGCCACATCTGTGTTATACAGGAGCATGGGGACTAATAGCATTAGCTCTTGACAAGCAGAGATGGGTAATGTCTTACCTCCTTGCTCTACCAGAGCCAGCCTTTGGAGAGTTGGTTTTTAATCTCTTTCCTCTCTATTAAATGAACAGCTCAAATGAGATGAATTGCCTTGAAAGCATTAATTTATTTTTTCTCCATGAGACTCCTTTATAAAGATCTACTTTCCATCATTGAAAGAAGAAAAAAAAAAGCATCTAAATAAAAGCAAACAACAAACAGTAAAGCAGGAGCTGTGATTTATTCAGTCTGGTCCCTTCCGAGGGTTACAACAGCTGCAGTCTGCCAGGAAGGCATCTCAGAGTGCTGGGGAATCAGCACTGCACTCAAAACTGAAGAAGCATGGAGAATTTAGAGCCAAATTAGCTCTTTTCATTCAAAGGAAAGACAATGAATCATCACTTGTTTACACACAGTCTGTCTTACCCTGCTCTGTGCAGAGGAAGTGCTCTCACCCACATATTGCTCCGCCTGACCTGTTCTTGTTCGGATTTCATTGTCATATGTCCTTATCACCAACAACAACAGGAACAAAGTATGGGTTTGTAGTATTTAAATTGATTCATCAAGAGTGTCAATTAAAAAAAAAAAAGATACACCTTAAGGTTGACCTGCTCAGAAGAAAGTGTATAAAACTTGTCATCCATATAGATTTTTCTCTTTGTTCATCCTGTGCTCCTCTGTGTGGCCTTCAGCTCTACATCCCTGGAGTTAATTACCTTTAACAGAATTTTGCTGTCCCCTCACTTTTACTGTTAAGTGTAAACTCTTTCATCATAAATTATGACCGCCATAAACCAAACCACAGAACTAAGATTATGATTATTGCTACCACCAATAATGAAAAAGTTATCTACCATACTGGAACAAATCCCACAGCCTTTTAAGTTTCCTGCATGAATAATCTGTTATGTCCCCAGTTTAAACCTTTACTAACAATGTCTCCCAGTTTTGAGAACCTTGAGAGTTTAGCAGGGTAGTTTTAATTTACTGCTGCCTAAAGATCTTTACAAGACCAGGAAAAGGAAGGCTCTTTGTCTAAAAGGCAAGGAACAGACAGCTGCAGGCCCATTACCTGCTATGTTAGCAATCACTGTGCTGGCTGATGATGCTCACAGGGGCTAAAGCTCCTTCCATGCTGCTGTTCTCTCTCTCCTTCGAAGCCTCACATCATCTCTTCTCAATCACTGAAAACAACATTTTCAATAAAATGTTGCCATTGGAAATAAGTGATATACATTGGAACAAAAGATGAAAGTGACCTGAAAAACAAAATAAAAATATCAAGCTGATTCATTAACAGTGTGAAGAATTTTCGTAGAATTGTAGAATCATTAAGGTTGAAAAAGAGCTCTTACACCATCTATTCCAACAGCCAGCCCATCCCCACCATGCCCACTGACCATGTCCCTCAGTGCCACATCCATACAGTTCTTGAACACCTCCAGGGACAGTGATTCCACCACCTCCCTGGGCAGCCTGTGCCAATTTACATTACACTTGTTGGTTGCTCGCATACTTCTGCAGTCTCCTTTACCAAGGAGATACTGTCGCTTGGATGGCTTGGAGTAGTATTCTACAGTTAGAAGAGGTATATGCAACAACATCACTCAGATATGAAAGCAGTTGTAGTAACTTTATTGTTATTATTATTAATTTATAACGAGGCATTACTTGTACTGAAAATGTTGGCAAGTGTGCTAGAAAAGGCAGATATGCCATCTGCCTAAATTTCTTAGATCTCGTATAAGGAGGGAGAAAATTGATGGGAAGATAGCTTTGGGAAAATGTGTGAATAAAAGTAATATTTGAATAATTCATTTCTCTAGAATGGCCTCTGAAATCTTTTTCCCATTTTACTGAAAAATGTACCATCCACTTGTGGCAGCCTATAGATGAGGACTGTATTAAAAGGTATTTAAATCAGGAAGTGATTCCAAAAATTTCCAACTTTCCATGCTTCAGCGAGTATTTTTGACATAGCCTGATGTTATAGGAGTTGTAATAAATATTCAATTTATTCAAGAGCTTATGTCATTTTTAGACTATTCGCTACCTATTATCAGTACATCACCTTTGAAAGAACAGAATTTCAAATGAGGAGAGACACCCAGCTCTCCCACAAGATTTCTGTGTTTGCAGGGTCTGTGGAAAACAGAACATCAACTAGTCTAAAATACAGATGTAATGGAAACAGATTGTAACAGATCTGTGTTTTTAAATAGAGATGTCCCCAGAGAGGCATGGTTCTTAGGACTGCAGTATTCCAACATCTGTGCTTGGGGACGGGGATCAGCAAACCTCAAAAGCTGCTCCTACAGATAGAGACTCACACATCCACATTTGGGGTGGTATTGAGCAGAGACATCCATAGGGTAAGAGCTCTTTTCCCAGGTTGAGTGGCAAATGCCACACCAACACCTGCAGTATCATCAGGGAAGAGAGGGTCACCACTCTGTTCCTTCCCCACAGCTGCCCCTAGCACATAAGCGTCAAAAAATAAAAATCAGGTCTTCAAATGCAGTCTTACACAAGAGCTGCATTTTGAAAAATTTCTGAACAAACTATTCGAATTTAATTTTCCCAAAGTAGAAGGGCAGCAGTGTTACAAAAATAAAGCAAGAAAGATGAATTGGAATAAAACATTTGGGTGGAAACACTGAGTTGTTGCCATGACTAAAGGGAGCTAATTTATTTGCTTATACATTCTTTGTAATCTCATCTTGTCCCATGTGACTGCCAGTGACTCATAGTTTGTTTACTGATGAAGAAAACATGCTTTCCGAAATCTGTACGTGGACGCATCTTCTCTGGTCAGAGCACATTCCTCCCATGCACAGAAGCAGGGACAGCCCCATGGACACTGTTCAGCATCTCTGGGATCAGAAGGATGGGGAGACATGGAGTAGGGGCACCTGCACAGGTGCTGCTCATAGGGACCACTTAGGGTAGATAACACGGCTTGGGCTTGTTTGCTTCTCCCACAGTGTTTCCCAACCTTGGTAGTTTGCAGACTTTCTGGCCAGAAAAGTTGAATAGTAATGATGCTAGGAGAGCTGTAAGGCCAATAGCTCAAAGTCAGCTCTGATGTACTCTCCTGCTCTAGGAGGATTCAAGCCTCCTGCAGACCTTAATAAGCATGGATAGCTTCTCAGGATCAGCCAGGCTGGGCCATTTGCTGTTTGTTTGGTTGCGCTAACAGCTCTCTGCATGGAGAGAGAGAACCAGAGAACTACCTGATTCAATGGCACCGTAATGCACAAGGCAAACTACTTAGCAATCCCAAAAGAAAACAAAACAAGGAAGTGCATAATTTCTAGTTCACAGATTTCTATAAGCATGTTCCAGCTTCTATGCTCAATATTGAGGCCAGTCTGCTGTACTTCTGAGCTTGATATATGCTAGCTCAGACACCACCATTGGGAAATACAGGTGGAGAGGCGTTTGCCCTCTCCTCTCCTCTCCTCTCCTCTCCTCTCCTCTCCTCTCCTCTCCTC
>NC_034409.1:133147759-133152844 GCF_002078875.1 Numida meleagris | reverse complement strand
CTCTCCTCTCCTCTCCTCTCCTCTCCTCTCCTCTCCTCTCCAATGAGAATGAGCAGGAACCGAAATGGAAAGTGTTCCTCGGATCATTCTTCAAGTTAGTAGACAAAACAGAAAAATCTCAGTTGTTAAAGAAAAGAGAAATGTGTAATTTTTGACAGAAATCCAGCAAGAATCACTGTGGTAATCTGCCAACATCTCTGGAATGAGTGATGCTCTCTTGTAGGTGTGTCATGCAAAAAGCTGCTACGTGACTGTTTGTCTTTCAGAGGGGTTTGCTGGACCTGGCTCCAGGAGCTGTTGTTAGTTATGCATGTTGCCCACAGCACGGCTGAGCTCATCCCTCTCCTCCTGCCCCACGCCACAGCCCAGCCTACCATTGGAGGATACGAATACATGCAGCCATTAGATGCAGTGGCTTTGCATCACTTTAGGCCTCCACTTATTGAAAAGTATCAAAACTGCCTACAGATAAACATATGAGATCATCAACCCACCCATTAATTAAAAACAAGTGTTCCAATGCTGACAGTTGTCATCTTAAGTGGATATGGAAGACCAGCCTCATGGTAGGACTAGCTACAACGAGGAAGCTGTTAATGCCAGGAGGTAATCATAGAATCATAGAATCACCAAGGTTGGAAAAGACCTCCAAGATCATCCAGTCCAACCATCCACCCACCACCAATATTTCCCCACTAAACCATGCCCTTTAGTACAACATCTAAACATTTCTTGAACACCTCCAGAGACAGTGACTCCACCACCTCCCTGGGCAGCCTGGTCCAGCACCTGATCACTCTTCTGGAGAATAATTTTTTCCTAATATCCAACCTGAACCTCCACTGGCACAACTTGAGGCCATTCCCTCTTTTCCTATCACTACTTAAGTGGGAGAAGAGGCTGATCTCCACCTCACCACAACCTCCCTTCAGGTCGCTGTAGAGAGCTCTAAGGTCACCCGTGAGCCTCCTCTTCTCCAGACTAAATAATCCTAGTTCCCTCAGCCGCTGTTCATAACACTTGTGCTTCAGACCCCTCACCAGCTTCACTGCCCTTCTCTGGACACGCTCTTGGTCCTCAATATGTTTCTTGTAGTAACGAGCCCAGAAAATGCTGAACACAGCACTCGAGGTGTGGCCTCACCAGGGCTGAGTGCAGGGGGATGATCACTTCCGCGCTCCTGCTGGCAACACTATTTCTGATACACACCAGGATGACATTGGCCTTCTTGGCCACCTGGGCACACTGCTGGCTCATGGTCAGCTGAGCATCAACCAATATCCCCAGGTCTGTTTCCTTTACACAGTCTTCCAGCCACTCTGCCCCAAGCCTGTAGTGTTGCCTGGGGTTGTTGTGGCCAAAGTGCAGGGCCTGGCGCTTAAATGTTAGTCATCTGTGAAGCTCCAAGAGGTCTCTTAGAATGTGAGGCCAGGCTACTGTCTGGAAAACAAGCAATGTGCTTCAGGCTCAGCCACAGCAAATGCCCGAGTCCACGCATTCTGTCTATAGTGGAAACTTACACTGGCCTCTGATGGCCTACTTCATGGTGAATTCTCTTGGTTCCTTTAACTGTAACATGACAGATAAAGAGAAAGCCCCAGATTCAGAAGAATTTTTAATTTTTTTAAGTTTGAATGTAGATGCCTAAGTGAAAAACTGCAGCTTTGAAAGCCTCAGTCTTGGGCACCAGCAAACCCCCTAATGCTTCGGTTTGGTCAGTGAAGCCTCCTGCAGGCAAATCTGTAGATGTAGCTCTTTCAGCAAGGATGCCGCTGCTAACATTTGCCGTATTGCACCACTTAAATAGATTATTAACAATATTTTTAGTTAGGATCTCAGCCCAGACTTGACCTTATGGATGCTTTTTTTTTTTCACAGCTGTGAAAGCAGGAAGCCCCATTGAGCACAGTGCTTCAGGAAGTACACACAGGGTGCCAGCACATCCACCGCCTCAGAGAACAGCAACAGAATGGTTTTATGTCTATTCATCTCTAAGCCTTTGCTTACATGAAGATTCAGATGGACATATCATTTCTCTATCTCTAACCTAAAATTCTCCAGGGTGATTGTTCAGCTTCTAAAATATTTAGATGCACACACCCACACAAGGCCCATTTTTTTGAATAGGTTTGTGTAGTAGTGTGCCTCATTTGCTCGTGCGGATTCTGTCATTGAATATTCAGGTAATAAATGGACATGCAAATGCACAGATACATAGATACCAAACTCACTCTTTTCTCATTTTTATGTGAAAACAAGAGAAATGTCAAATGCATTTTGTCACACCACAAGCAGACAGCGGTCCATGCTTTTTAAAAGAAAAGTGGGCACAGGAAGAGAAAGAATTCCAGTTACCCCACCACTAGATGCATGAAGCCAAAAATAAGTAGTTCTAAAAATATATGTACTGAAGCTGTAAGTGGGAACTATTCATAGTGGACGGTCACATTCTTGACCCCAGTCTGTGCTGGTTATAAGATAACTACACGAATTCCCAAGTTGCATTGAGAAGTGCTGCACTGTATTGTAGAAACACTTGAAATTTAAGTTATGCTGACTGTAAAGGAATATTTCAGAATTTTATTTATTTGCTGTTGCAAAAAAAAAAAATAGAATGTAACTATCACGTTTCTTGAGGATTGTTTAAGGTAGACTTTACCACGTTCTTATCAGGTACCTTACATAAACTTGCATTATAGGGACAGATGAAAATAATGTCATAATCAAGGTGCACACAGAGCCTATTTGTGCATCTGCCAGAGCTGTGACTCGTGTTAAACTACAGTGTGAACATCTCACCACTGGGGTACAGTTATTAGCTGCGAGAGATCTCCTGCCTTACAATGCACTATTGCTCCCTCCACACACAAGAAGCAGGTTTTTCCAAATTCCTTCCTGTGATTTCACAGATGTCATCCTCATGGAACTCCTGCTCAGATGTTCACCTTCATCTCTGCATACTGACCATCTTCAGGTGACACTCAGTATCTCTCTCAGAGGAATCCTCCCCCTCTCTTTGGCATTTTATTTACCTCTCACCTCAGCAGGAGTGATAGAGCCACACTGTTATGTTTCAGAGCTGTTGAAGGAGGCTTTTCTCTGCTTCCCCTGCATCTCCACTGGCCATCTCTCCCCCAAAGTGCAATAAGGCCTTGCTCGTGCCAGACCGCTCCACACAGTCTCAAAGTGGAAGGAGCTGTGATTTGTTTCACACTAAGAAGGCAGCAAATAGAGGAAGTCACAGGCTGGGCCTGCCGTGCCATAGTATTTGTGACGGGTCTTTTAGATAATGATGTGGATTTGGCTTTTAAATAGAGCCACCTCTCCCCAGCAAACCCTAGTGCAGGACACGGAGGAGAGAAGTAATCGGGCAGACTTAAAGGGAACAACAACCCATTGGGATTTTTGTACAGGGCTGGATTTCCTACAAACTTGTCATTTGTGGCCATGTGGTGTTTCTAACTGTTGTCCCTGAAAAGTGATTTCATCGTACCCATATAAAACTGGCTGACATCATTTTAGACATGATTTTTGGCTGTCAATAACTGTACTGATTTATTTGTCCACTGGGGTAATACAGCAGGAACTTTAACATCTAGCTGGTGTGAAGACCGACATTTGGAGCTCTCACCTGGAGCTAACTACAGCTCCAGGCTCTCAGCCTAATTGGTTCCTGGAGATACTTGGAGAACTTTGAGATACTTGAGACGTGTCCCATCCTTCATGGCCTCCAGCTCTGTGCTCTCCAGCTCTGTGCTCCAGGGGGACATGGGTTCCCTGTAGTTCCTGTGGCAAATCTGTCAGTCCCCAGTACGTGTCTCACATCTTCTGGGGCCATCAGGCCATGTTTGTATGTGAGCAGCTGAAAGAAGCCTTACATTGCTGCTGATTATAATGGGACATTCAATACCAACATCACGCCTCCCTGATTAAACTGGCAAGCTGGATCTTCCCCATCTTAGTGTACTTTCCCTTTTCTCTGAGACATAAGAAATAACAGGCAATTCAATAAAATTTCTTTCAATATTATGGATGAATTTAGTCAGGGCAGTTAATTTAACAAATATTTTTTTGCACGCTTTTTTATCAACAGCTAAAATGTTATCAATACTTCTTAATTGCCAGCACTCCATCTTCATTTTTCTTTCTACAAACAAAGAAGTTTGAAAATAGTTCTGTATTATTCTTATTTTGTAACAATTTATTTCACTTCCCTCCTTAGAAAGAGGTCTGTTTCCTCTTTGGTACAGTATTCATTTTATGTGATGCCCCTTTGGCTATCCTTAACTCATTCTGTTTTCTTGCTGTTTTTATATTTTCCTGTGGACTTTAATCGATTCTGACAGGCAGTCTTTCTAAAGTATATGGGCAGTTTCTATCTCCATTTTGTTTTCTCTGTCAGAAGGACTGCAGATAGATATGCTGCAACCGAGGTTTCCTTTCGAGTTCTCCAACTTTCCTATAAACTCTTATTTGTTTGATTGTTCAAGTGCTCCATGGTCACTAGTTTTATTAATAGCTTTCAAATTTGATTCCACACCTCTTTCCTTCTCTACTAAACATCTAATCTAAGACTTCTGGTTATCAGTGGCTGTCTCCTGTACAGATATTTTTTGTTTTGGCTATTTGAACTTGACTCACTGCGAGTAAGAGCATCAAACTGTCCTAGTACTCTCGCATACCTAATTCCCTTTGGTTGGACAGAAATAACTCAAGGCTGACATCTTCTCTGAAAGAATTTCAGCTGCACCAAACCCCAAAACACTATGAACTCTCGATCAGCTTTTCTGTATACAACTATGTGATACTGTTTAAAAATGTGCATCGGTGGTCAAGGAAGCATGGAAGTCAGTTTTTATTTGTAATTGGGTCCTCTGAGAATGCAGGCCATCCTTTTATGCTTTTCACAGCACTGGGGGAGAAAGAGATAAGAAGAGGGAGGAAAGAGGGAGAGAGAAAAAGGAGGAGGAAGGAAGGAACGGAAGGAGGAAGAGAGGGAGAGAGGGACTGAGAAATAAGGAAGGAGGGAAGGAGGGAAGGAAGGGAGGGAGGGAGGGAGGAAGGAAGGAAGGAAGGAAGGAAGGA
>NC_034409.1:133101803-133147646 GCF_002078875.1 Numida meleagris | reverse complement strand
GGGAGGGAGGGAGGGAGGGAGGGAGGGGGGATGGAATTCTTATGTGTCAGGACAACTTTAACAGTGAAGTTCTAAGAACTATTATGAAGCTCACATTAAAGTTAAAACGGCTGGCAGCGCTGGTGCTCTTTATTGTCTGAATCATGATGCAGCTGTGCCCTCAGCTAAGCAATGCCTTGTATTTGCAGTAGCTGTAGCTATCATGCCAAAGATGTCCCTCTGGGGTTGGGTGCCCTCTGGACTCAGTATTCCCAAGCTCTGAAGTTGTAAGCCCTAGGATTGCTCAGACTGCTTTCCCTCCAGCCAGGGTCTTGCTTTTCTACCACATGCCCCTCATACCCTTCTTCATTTCCCCTATTAAAAACAGCCACATACCCTGCTAGCCCCTTTTCTTATCTGATTGCACCCTACTCTATCAGTATGACTGGTCCCATCTGTGCCTGCTGAGGTATCCGTGCTGCAGGTGGCCTGAAGCTAGTGCCTTGCATGTTGGAAAAGAAGAATATTAGGGGTTTGGTAGCTATGAAAACTAATAGCAGCTTTGTGCCGGGAGCCCTGGGTAGAGGCAGTATGAAGATGAAAAGATAGGAAAACACCATCTTCTCACAGTAAATCAATATTGTTAATATAACTAAGACCTTCTCTAAAGGCGAGGGCACAAATTTCCAACATTAGCTGTTGTCATAACAAGTGGTCCCTACTGCTCACATTTTTAAAATTGACCTTTTCATCTTTTCTTACTGCCATGGAGATCAATAATCTCATGCATGAGGAGAGTTACTGGTATCTGCAGGATGTCCAGAGGATAAAACATAACGTTGCGGTACTTACTGCACTGTCTGCCTGAGCACCTGCGTGCAAGCGTCCCACAGCAACCTGGCTGAAGTTTTTTCTATGGTGCAGAGACAGAAGATAAGAAGAGAACTCATCATCATTCACTCTACATAATTAATCAGCTATGATAAAAGCTTGATGAAGCAACATTTGCAGTAATGTGGGCTTTAAAAATAGATTGTATAATTCCCTCCATGTTTTCAGTTTCAGTCTACATTCATGCAGAATGTTATGCAAATACATAATCACATCCCTTACTCCCACACACATGCACTTATAGGAAGGCTCGTTGATACATATAGGAATCAAACACGCATACCCATGCAAAAACATGCTTGAGTTGAGGTATTTAAGTGCGATAAGAAATATTTACATTATTTTCATCATTCTTTTCAACTGTATATATGTTTACGTATTGAGCCTTCATAAGATATTGTGTAAGCGCAGTGATGTCCTTGTGTCAAACTGCAGAGATTTGAGATGAACGCTGCTGGTGAGAGATGTGATGTACATGTTCGGGTGCTTCCCCATTACATACAAGTTTTCAAAATATTTTTGCCATCCCTCAGCATACATCACCAAATAATTGTTTCCAAGGCAATATTTATTAGACAATACATTTTAAAAAAGGAGAAACAAGAAAGGAAGAGAAGGAACAATCCACAAAAATAAAAACAGGGGAAAAGAGGGAGTATTTTCAGTGAAGCTCTTCATTATAAAGACTACAACGCATAGAAAATCTATCGTATAGATAGATAGATATAGCTACATGATCATACAGATAGATACACTGTTCTACATCTGAAATCTCTGTCCAATATATATGTATACATACATTTATAAATCCATATTTTCATATGTTTGCTTATACCTGGACACTGACGCAGGTATATATACATGGAGTATAAATGCCAACCCAACCACAGAACTTTTGCAAGGGGAAGAGAGTCTGACACCGAAGTGCCAAAAAAAACAGGGCAGGCAGCTTATGCAATGTGCCTGCAGCTCACCCCAAACACAAGGGCAGGTTTCTGCCAGCACTGCCTCGCAGGTGGGTGTGCTGTGCGAGCAGCATCAGCCTCAGCCGAGTGGGGATAAAGTCACCGAAATCGCTGACACGGCTCCTCCGCTAGAAAAAGCCCCGCGGTGGCCCAAAAAAAGATCCCTCAGCCAATTTCTTTCCTCATCGCATCCTAATATGCACCGCTGTCATGTCTTGGAAGAAATTCAGGGCTTTCTCCTGCAAGAAATAGCAGAGAGGAGGATAAATTGCTTTATCTTTGGCAGAAGTGGAGCAGGCCTTCTGTCATATTCCCGAAGCTGCTCCGAGGAGAGGATTTCCTTGCATGCATTCAGGCAATTATTTCTCACTGAACGGGGAGCAGAAACACTTCTGTTTTGTGTCTGAGCCTCCTCCAGGGTCCTCTGTTGTGAATGCCTAGAGCCTGCTGCCTTGGGACTGGGTTGAGGGCTGCCCACTGCCTGCAACCCCTGCCTCCCGGAGGTCACACCTTCCTCATCAGCTTATAAAAAGGCAGTGGGACAGCCAACAGACTCCCTCCACAGAGTGGCCATTCTGTTTCTCAGCTACATTCAGCTTCCCTCTGAACTCCATGGTATTGCTGGCGGTCAGACACAGCCCTTGGTACCACGGATGACACTTTCATTAACTTGGGGACAACTGAATTTCAATTTGGTAGAGTAACAATTTGTTTTCCCATCTCTCTGCTTATATTTACAGGCATCAGACTTTCAGATTTACTGGAGCACACCCGCAGTGAATACTGTTTTCTGCAACTTTTATTATTCTGGAGAATGGATCCCAGCAGAACATTAGAAAAATAAAACTGGACATGTAAACTTTATGGCCTGAATCCACCCAGTTGTAATTGAAATAAATACTTCAATGGTTCAGTTCCACTTAAATGAAATTCATATTGATTGTGAGGGTGACAAATATTATATATAAGTACATATGTAAACATTTATCAATCCTTTGCATCTCTGGATCTTCACCAGAATTTTCACAATACTTTGTAGCTTTGAAAAGTGGGAACATTTTCATTCTTGCTACATTCCCATGTGGCATGGATTTTCATAGTGTCATAGAATCGTTTGAGTTGGAATGGACCGTTAAAAGCCATTTAGTCCAACTCCCCTGCAATGAACAGGGGCACCTGCAGCTCAATCAAGTTGCTCAGAGCCCTGTCCAGCCTGACCTTGAGTGTCTCCAGGGATGAGTCTTCCACCACCACTCTGGGCAACCTGTGCCAGTGCCTCACCTCCTTTACTGTAAAAAAATTCTTCTTTATATCCAGTCTAAATCACAGGATCACAGAATTGCAGGAGTTGGAAGGGACCTAGATATCATTGAGTCCAGCCCCCTACTCAGTCAGGGTCCATCCAGCAGGTTGCACAGGTAGGCATCCAGACAGGTCTTGAATATCTCCATAAAAGGAGACTCCACAACCCTCTGGGCAGCCTGTTCCAGTGCCTCATCACTTTGATAGTCCCCCTCTTCTCTGGGCTGAACAGCCCCAGCTCTCTCAGCCTGTTCTCATAGGAGAGGTGTTCCATCCCTTGGATCATTTTTGTGGCCCTCCTCTGGATGTGCTCCAGCAGGTCCATGTCTCTCCTGTTCTGAGGACTCCACATTTAGACACAGTACTCCAGGTGAGGCCTCACCAGCACAGAGTAGAGGGGCAGGATCACCTCCCTCACCCTGCTGGCCATGCTGCTTTTGATGCAGCCCAGAATAGAGCTGGCTTTCTGGATTGTGAGAGCACACTGCTGGCTCACATCCAGCTTGCCATCCACCAGTACACCCAAGTCCTTTTTGGCAGGGCTGTGCTCCATCCTTACATCCCCCAGCTTGAACTGATAGCAGGGGTTGTCACAGCCCAGGTGCAAGACCCTGCACTTGGATGTACTGAACCTCATGAGGTTCACCTGGGCCCACTGCTCGAGTCTCTTTTAACCTGAAGGACAGCATCTGACCAACTGCCACATCATCTTTAAGTATAGTAATTAGTTTCATGGTATGTTGAAAGCACTTGGGGCAGAGCTCAGGGAAGGGGGGGAGAGTTGCTCTATTTTCATGGAATGAAAGTGGAGCAGATTTGCACGGCTGTGCGCAGTTACAGGGATGGCAGCATTTTTGCCACAAGTAGTTCACGTGGGAGAGGAGGGAGCTCAGTTTTGGCTGTTTCCAGGTGCTTTCTGCACCCACATGCACAAAGCTAACTGCACAAAGAAAGCAGGTTTTTGGTAGAGAGTTATGAAGAGCAAGTGGAAGTTTTTGGGAACCTTATACATAAAACGAGTGAAAGATTACCCAAGAGGTGAGGTTTTGTATGGGCATTTCTGAGCAGTCCTTTCACCCTGGTGAGGTAACGGCATGCCATTGCAGCCCAGCAAATACTACAGTCCCTTCTCTGCCCGAGCACAGCACCCATGGAGCTCGATCGGGACAGCACGAAGCACACGAAATGCGTGACAATAAAACATCAGCTGAAAGAGAAAAGACAGGTTTAGGAAACAATTAAGCTGCTTAAAAGCTTTGTGAGACTCTTGAGGGGAAAAAAAAAGAAAGAAAAATGTTCTTACAGCTCTCAGCGGGAGAAAGGAGAGAGGTTTGCGCAGTCTGTCTCGCAGTGCTGTTCCACTGACATTTTGCAGATGTGAGCTCACCTTTGTTTAAGGTCAACTTTCTGGTGCTTGAAGCTGCTAATCCTGCTGAGTAGTCAGGCCCCAAATGAGCCTCATCCCGAAGGGAGCTGTCAAGCAGTGCTTCCCTGCTTAACTGATTAAGACCTGTTCCCAGTTTTTCACCGGCAATTGATGGATCTAGTAGTTGTCTTCCCCGCGCAAGGTAGATCAATTGACAAGAAAACTATTTAATGGCAAAGCTTCTAAACGCTTGTCTAAGTTCTTTTTGCATTTTAATAGTGGAGACAAGTTATTCAATCAAGCATGGCACTTCGTGCTGCGGTGTCGAGTTGAAACATATCAGCCTCTCTGAAGAAAATGCTTCGGGTCATATTGTGGACAGAACATCCTGAGACACATTTAATGTGACAGGCTATGTCATCCAATATCTATAAGTTTGGGTTGAAAGCAAGCTTGCAGAGGTACTCTAAAATGCCATCTGAGCTTGGAAACACATAGCTTAATTTGCTGTTTTAATCCCTTAAAGGCACTGCTGTGGCTGCAGAAGAGGGGTAAGGGAACAGCTGGGCAGCTGGTGCCATGTGTCAGCCCCGGAACTGTTGTCCGCTCAGTTCCTGCCTGCAGGCTTTGCTTCACCTCTATGCAAGCATATCTCTGGTCATAGTTGTGTTAGGTAATGCCTTCTCACAAGGTTCCTGCGTTTTCCCTACCTTTACTAATTGGAAGCACGGTAGACTGCACTCTTGCTGAATAGAATAATTCATTTCTAAGTCACTGCTCTTACACATTTATGAATTTGGCATGGAGATATTATATTAATATGGAAAGTTTTCAAACGTAGTCTCATTTCCCTAAATTAAAAATGCTGCTCATAATGAAATCTGACTGATTATATACTTTTTTTTTTTCATCTTGGGAATGTACCAAACTTTCCAGCTCAGAAAGAGGCAGTGTAAATGGTTCACATTTTGCCTAGACCCAGCAGTACTTCTGTTCAAGGAGATCCCGTTTGATTTGTTGTAGTAATGGCTCACAGAGAACATAGCATAACCTGGTCTACTTCGAGGTACTCAGAGCTAAAAGCAGGCTGACTCCAAAGTAAGAAATTATTCTCCCTGAATTCCATCCTGCTTCTCTTCTTCAAGCCAAGCAGTCATTTCTAAGCTGAGATTTGCATGCTTAAGAGGTTGCCACCTGCACAGGGTTAAGCAAAGCGGGAGAAACCAGCCTGTCATGCACTGGGTTGTGTGTCCTGCAGGAGTTCACAAATAGCACAACAGCTCTTCACTACTCTGTCTTTCTTTCAGAGGAAGAGCAAAGTAAAAGCAACCCTGCAGCAAAATCACATGTTGCCCTTGGGATTTTCACCTTTTCTCATCATACCTGTTTGTCTGAGGCAGATCATGCTTTCTAGTCTTTCATGTTTGTGGGCAGTCTGAACTAAAGACCTCACAATGCAGGCAGTTGTAAAGCTGCAAGCTGTTAGGAAGCACCATCTATTGCACTGCTCTCAATCATGATGTTTTTCTGCCTTTAACCATCTTTCCCTGGCATTGAAGTTTGTTAATAGAAGCTGTCTCGCCTTTTAAGCATTAACATGAAATTTATTGGCTTGAAAGATAGGATAAGACTAGTTAGTGTATGATACAGCACTCATATCTATCTAATTGAAAATGACCATAATTTCCCTGAAAATCTATCTGACAAAAGAAACCAAATAGCCCTTTCATGGTGCCCCAGCTATATTACTCATGAGATACAGTACAATAACAAGTGCAGAAAGGACTGCTCTATTACCATTGATCGGAGGCTGATGCTCCAGCTGAGCCTGCTGCTATGCTCCAACCACCCTCTAGATCAGGACTGCCACGTGTACCACTTAATAAGGCTTCTTACAATGAAGTTTGTCAGCCACAGACTCCTGCGGTGCACCAGCTGTCTGGGTATTTACTCTGATTCACAACAAAAAAGTTAAGGCTGCCAAAAAAATGACCAGATAACTTCCTATTTTTGCACACACAACAGCTGCAGCTATGTTCCCTTCAAGGCATGAAAACTGATCTGAAAATGAATTTTGGGTTTGGGGAGGCTTTAGAAAAAAAAAAACTTTTTCTATTTTTGAAGTAAAAGAGTGTGGAGGAGTAAGTTAAGCGAGCAAACCACTTCCCTAACATTCACTGTGTGGTTCTCTCAGTCTTCTTTGGAGGGGAAAGGTGAAAGGCAATGGCTTGAACATCATCTAAGAACATGTCGCCCAGCTGGGTGCAGGCAGGTGTGCTCCTCTTCCACCTGCCTTTGAGAATATGCAAATCGAAGGCACTCATCCGCACCTGTTTGTGTAGACACATCCTGGGTTTTGAAGCTTGAAATTTGGTCTCAAAATAATCCCTTCTGTGCTGAACAGATGTTTGAGAAGTTGCATATAGCTCACTGAAGAAGAGCAGTTCTGAAAGTTAGGCAGCACCCTGAAACAGACTGCTGGGCTAGGGCCATTGGTTCAGTCCAAGCACATGCACAGACCCTATGCATTCAGCTCACCTGTCTTGTGATGTCATTCTACAGCCATGACCTAGCAAGTCAACTTCTTACCTTCCAGTCAAAATGACGGTAATGCTGATAGCATTGTCTACCACTCTCTCCTGGGGCTGCCATCAAACATCCAAAGTGTGAGATTTCGCTAGAATTGCAGTTTGTGTGCAAAGCTGCGAACATGTAGGCAATGTGCTGAGGGGGCACAAACCACCTTGTCCAAGTCATGTTTGCAGTCCCTTCCTCTCCTTGTTGATGGTCTTTTTGTGCAAGGACTTCTGATGGCTTGAGGTTCCCGTGATTTCAGCTTTCTGGCAAGGGTGTTACTGACGAAGTGAGATCTTAGTCACCACGTTTACTGAACACAGGCAACTGTGTAACAACACATCTACTCTACTTTGAGACAAAGGAACATCTGAATTCCAAAGAAGTTGTATTTTTCTTTTTGGCTGGGTTTGTTTAATGCCTTCCCATGAAGTACCTTTCCCATGCAGAAGTACTGGTGGCCAAGATGTCACTGAATGCCTCTGGCAGGGGATGAATTCCAAAAGCTGTTTAAGGCAGGGACTGTTCTCACTCTGCAGTCCTCATTTCCACTGGTCTTCTGTCCTGGATCAGCTGGTGTCCTTGCTGTGACATTCCTCAGTATCTACACAGCAAATACCAGTAACAAACCTGTACACAACACTCGTCCCAGGGGTTTGCTGATGTGGCAGTCAGACGTAAGCTCATTTTCCTCCTTCCCTCCTCAGCATGATTTTAGGCTGTTAATTGACATAAAAAATATCTTTTCTGCTCCTGCATTTTATCTATCTCTATTCAGAATACCTTTTCTTTTTTTCCCATTTGGGAAGACCTTGCTTTTCTAGTTGAGCTGATCCTTCACTACACTTAGTATTTAGGATAGATGAGTAACATGAATGCTGAACTCTTATTCTGCAGTCACTTGCAAGTTGCCTGAATGTCTGGTGCCTTTAATTATCCCCAGAGTGAATGTTGCAACATGACCACATCACCTGGATGGCTTGGGAGCCAGAGAACTGTCTTGGCTACCTGTATGGTACTTGCAAGGCTTTGCTTTGCTCCTTAACAGTATCTATTATACATGCATGCATATGCATTTCTGCAAGGCAAGGATTGCTCTATGCAATGCATGCAGTACCATGCTAGAACTGTCTAGGCTACCAGCTGGTATGTCTCAGTGGCGCAAAGCAGCTTTGATCCCAGAATCTCTGTAATTATGTTACTGTGTTGCTCTCTTCAAAGTGCTTAGCTAAGCTGAGAAGCCATCTGCAAGATGGTTTGCATGGAATGACATCTTGCTCCCATATCGCCGTCATGCATCAGGTGGTGGTGCCAGATCCCTCCCAGACTGCTCCAGACCCATTCAAGCCTCACTCACCTGGCCCCACTCAGTTTGTTGGCCAGAATGGGGTGACAAGAACTGGGTGACAGTAACAGGGTGACAAGAACAGGGTGCATGCGCTCTGGCACCAACTGCTCATCTGTGCCCTCCTTGCAGCTCACAGGGTAGAGTGAGACCACAGAACTGAACAGAGCTGGAGATGTTCCCCTGTACTGGAAGGCGCTTTTTCCACCGCCCAAAGTACCAACTGCATCTCCTGGTGATGGATGTTCGCATTGGATTCCAGCAGTCATAGGACTGCAAAAGGCATGACTATGTCTACCAAGGGCTCTTGCATGCTACGTCATGGGAGACTACCCAGTTCCTTCATAAATATGCAATAATGGTATTTCCCTCAGGCAGGGAAACTGAGTCATGCAAATTGTCACCGTCTCATTCCTGCTCCAAGAAGCTCACTGGTGATGGCTGTTATCAAGGCAGCATCTGAAAATAAACCTGTCAAAAACAGAGATTACTTGAGGGTGAGTCCAAGTAAAAGGGGGCTGCCAAGATTTAAAATCCCGGAGTGAGAAATAATAGAAGGAATTTTGGGAACCGTAGCTGTTCAGTTGAAACATTTTTCTGCCTGAAAAAGGGAAGAAGAGAGCAAAGATGTGTGGAGTAGGAAGGATTGCTTTGTGGTTAAGGGTCTCAGGAGCTCTGGCCTCATTTCCCAGCTCTGCTCAGGCTTCTTGTATAACCTTGGCCAAAGTCATGTAATCTCTCTGTGCCACAGCTCCTCCGCTGTTACATGGATTCCCACCTCACCGTGCAGCCTCTCTTCCTCTCTCTTGCCTCTGCCTCATCCGCCGAGACTGTGAACTCTCCGAGGTGCAGACTGCTTCTCATTTGTGATTTGTCTTTGTTTTGATATGATCGTTTCCGATTTGAATTTTTTTTCTGTTTGTACTATATCTAGCAACCTCAAGCAGAGCCTATAGGTGATACCGTAACACAAACAAAGCAACAGCTGAGCTTTTGAAAGGTTCTGCATTAGAAAAAATCAATTCTGAAATGTTCTGCTTCTGATGAGCCTGTAGTAAATTCTAAAAAAGATTGGCTTATTGTAACAGCGTAATTGGTTTGCTCTAATGCAGACATTAACTGGCAGGTTCTTACGGTGTTACTGTATGGATTTTTACATAACGCTTCTAATGTTGTAAGCTCTGTCTGCTGCAATTAAATATTTGAACATAGTTCTATGCTCAGGGACTGTAAACTTCATTTTGCAAACAGTCAGCAGAGTCTTCCACAGGTGAAATTCTGGTGTTAGCAGTAATCCCTGACATATGGCTGTTATCTCCATGAACTGGGCTCCAATTACCTTACTGGTGATATCCCTGTTGCTGGCAAGAAGCAAATTTCCATAAAGTCACAACGTATCAGTCAGAAGGTTCATGCAGTTGCTGCATTAGCAATGTAATTCATCCCTTTAGATAGCAGCAGTTCACCTTAGGAATGGATAAAAATTAATCCAGAACCTAATGTAAGTTGGTAAACAAAGAAGATAAAAATTATGAAAACTTCATTTTCCTCCAGAGTGTTTGTTTTCTATTAACACCAACCTCACTAGCAATAAAGCTTGGTGCTTTTTCATTAGAGAAAAAGAGAATGTGTACAAGTGCAATGTGTACAGGCACAGTTGTCATTGAGATTTTATTCACTATTGCTCAGACATACCATCAGTGTTTTCCAGGCAGTATCAGCTCCATTTAAGGTGAATTTTCTCATGATCTTTGCCCCTGGGTAGAGCTGCCACTTCTGCCCAGAAACACATGGGCAGGTCCAAGCCAAAGAGCAAAGCTGCGGCCTGCAAAGCTGCACCTCGTGGTCTCCCCTATGTTTTGTGCCCTCCTCAGTGCTCACTGCTGATCATCCATGCTCAGTAATGGTACCCTGACAGGTCATTGGGAGAACCAGCCCAAAACAGTTTCAAGCTGAAAAGCACCAGGCCCTTTCAGGCTTACCTGGATTGGAGACAGTTTGTCAAGATTTTGAACTTCGGGGGATTTGTCCAGAGTCCTTTTGTCCTTATTCTCATTTTAGCCCTGTTTAGCTCTCTTCCTGCTTTACTTAGACCCACACAAACTGGGAGAGCTTGCTGTGAAGCTCTATATTAGCATTTGCTCTCCATTTTCAGATGGGCAGACCCTTTCTCAGCGGTAGGCCTCAATCTATGGCACAGCCAGAGAGGATGGGCTGGAAATGGTTGGGCAGATGTCCAGGGAGACCCCAAAACCATGCTGTATAGTTTTCCCCTGCCTGGAAAGAGGAGATCCCCGGCTCTGTGCTATACAGTGTTTTGTGTCTTCTGTCAAGTGGGAAAGCAATCTGGTGGCAGTTGTGACTTTCCAATGCCGGCACATCCCATTTCAGAGAGATAACACCACTGCTCATGGGCCTTCCGAGCCAATTGCAGGGGCATCTTCACCGAAGCCATTTTACAGTGCTTGTTCTAACACAAACCTTGCGTTAACAACTTCAAGTGAAGTGAGATAAAACAGTTCCTTTTATGTGCTTTATTTATTTATCTCTAGATCCGAGATAAGCACTTGGCCAAAACAAAATCTCACGCAGCCCCAGTTCAGCATCTCAAAACAGGAACCTCTGAGAATCTGCCAGTCACCAATGTTGGAGTCTCCTTGCCAGGTTCATAATTAAATATAGATACACAGTAGATGAAAGCGTGCTACAGCACTGAGACAGTTTGCTATCACAGCACTGAAAAATGGGAAGCAGATAGTGCAAAGCCAACTGTGAGGAGTCAGTGAAGCTCATTTGCAAGGGAAATGCAAATACAAAGCTGATTGCATTCCCTTAAATGGAAATGTGTGTTAAATCTGATAAGAGCGTTCTGAGTGTCTCCTAAGCGTGGGCTTGTCTCAGTGCTGAGTTTCTGTTCTTCAGTGGGTGAGGGAATGAACGCTGCTCTGAAACTGTGCACAGGTGAGAGATAGCAATTATTTCCCCCTACTTCTTCCACTATCTGCATAAATTAACATCTAGATAGCCTTTATATCTCCAAAGCACTCCACATATATTAGCTAATTAATGCTCACCATATCCCTCTATGTTAAAGAAAGAATTATCCTCATTTTGCTAATGCTGAAATTCAAGCAGGAAGATTAAGTGCCAGGGAGTGAATCCAGCTAAGCAGTTTAGTCAAGTCAAAGGGACTAAAAATTAATCATACATTTAAGAGCTTTGGTGGGCTGGGACCTCGATCTTGCACAATGCCAAGTACCTCGTAGAATCAGACGCACCCAAGGCCACAGAGGAACCAAGTATGTGAACCTGGCATTGAATTTCTTTCCAGGAACATAAAAGTCAGTGCCATGCATGAATCTACCACGCACACTCTGAAAGAAAGTGAAAGTCAGCTCTAGGCATGAATGTTGGAAACATGCACTCGCACCAGGTAGATAAGAGAAAACCTACTTGGTTAGGACATTGCCTACATGTAAATGGTGCATGTTCTCTTCATGGTCACATTTCCAATGTTGCAATATACGAACCTGCAAAACTGCACTCTGTCATTACCTGTAGTACCTATGGCAGAAAACATTAGCTGCTACCTGCAAGTTACATACAGCTCTTGAGGAAGATTGTTGCGTCTTCCCACAGCCATGAAAACAGTCTCCTCTCCATGAAATTTGAAATACTTTTTCCTGGCTTCACAGCAGCAACTTTACCAGCCAAATGATCTGACAATCTTTTCTGGAAAAAAATAATTGCAAAAAGTATTTAGAGGGGCCATGCGCACAGTGCTCTTTGATTACCTTCATTTGGATATATGCAAAGAATTTTTTGAGAGACAAAGAGGGGAGAGCTCTACCTGAATCTTTAACAAGAGTTTCTTTTATCAGGTTCAAGTTCAGGACTAAGCCCAGCTCAGATAACCAGCAACATTTACATAGAGCATTCCTAGGGCTGCATAAGGGAATATGTCTTTCCCTCGTAGATTTGCTGCGCTTTACTGATACTGCACAAGATTGCAAGTTACTCTTGTAAGCAGCCTTCAACTGCTCTTATGAAAAATCATTCTGATGTGTGTTTGGGGATAAATATTCATCAGCACCTGAATATATTGAGCGGGACATTTTCCTTTTCTAATGAAACATCTCTTTTGTTGACATTGAAAATAAACGGTGAGCTTTTGAACAGACTGGTCCATTGTGAGAGTTCCCAAAATTAGGCTAAACGGCTGGTGACTCATTGTTGGGATATTAACCAGAGCAAGATAAATGTGTGTGCAAAGCAAGGGACATGGCTTATCTGATTGGGTTATTGATTGATTTTGAATTAATTTAACAAGGAGACAGGTGTTGAAGGGGGGTGAGACTGCAGCCACAGAAAACAGTAAGGGCTCAGCTCTGTCAGCCCCTCCTGGTGCTGATAAGCTAAAAAGAAAAACGCTTTCAGAGGCAGAGGAGGTATAAAAGAGAACAGCAGGGCAGGGCAGCTTGTGAAGCTTTGCGCTTGCAGGCAAACAGGAGGCAGCTTTTGTGCATGGGGACAATAAAGTGGCAATGTGCATGAGGGGTGTGAGGGCCAGCGACGGGGAAACCTTGGACTGGGCAAGCCTTGTGCAGTGGTGTGCCAGCCTTTGGCTGCTGGCCAAAGATGCAGGTATTGCTATCAAACAAACAAACCTGAGAGGATTGGATATGATGGAGCAGAGTTCACCTGCAGAAAAGATCAGGTTCGACAGTTAAGAGTAACATGAGATGAGGGCAGGGCAAGCAGCAAAGTGTGGAGAGGAAGCTACTGCTGGTCATGAGGGAGGGTGGCAAGTGGGATTCCTGTTCCACTGTCCTCAGGCAATGAAGACACGTGCCACCATGATGGGCACTGAAGGAAACACTAAGACAGGAGAGAGCACCAAGATAGTAACTTTCATCAGCTCCCAATTAGGTTTGTAAGAATATGAATGGAAAGCATAAATATTCCTTCAGAAACAACTGCCCAACTTAACTGCTGTAGGAGCCTATAGAATTTCTTTGTACAACAGAGATGCACTAGATAGGCACAGCATGAGGGTAGTTCTTGGTATTTAGCACACATCTCCACAGTACAGATATTGATGTGTTCTCACCCTCTGAACTATGTAGCACTTATTTTTCACATGAGTAAACTAGCTTTAATATTGGCTTTGAATGCAGATAAATACACTGAGGGTATGGATTTCTCTCTGCCTCCATAATACTGCATGCATCTCTGGCCTGGATCTCTGGCTTTTCACACTGGTAGCCCATCTCTAGTATTGATTTGGGACGTAGATAGATAGTACACAAACTATGGATTTATTTCAGACTTTGTTGAATCTCTGTTGGTTTGGAAAGTAGATAATCTGCAAGAATAAATTTCCCCAATAACGTTGCTTTTTGCACATACAGGATGAGAAAATATTATAATGAATATCTTCTAGTGTGTTCAGTTACTTCCTTCTGCTGACTGTACCTCACCCTCCCCAGCATCTCATATCTATTGCTGCCTATCTCAGTGAAATGGCTGGGCATTGTCACAACAGAGCGCTTTCACAGTGAGACATCCCATCTGTCTTCCTTTCCCGCAGCATTTCAAGTGCCCCTTTACTTGAAAACCAGTTTCTGGGCCTGCCTTTCACCTACTGCTGCACATTCTTAAGTAGGAACATTGTAAAAATGTCAGGCTGCTGGGTTTGGGGTGGGTTTTGTTGTTGTTGTTGTTTTCTGATGACTTAGAGATGGCATGTGATTTTTACTCAGGGATGTCACACAGTTTGTGACAGATGGTGTGCTGTTTGGGAGCACGGTATACACCAAGGAAACTATTAGCACAGCCCAGGGTCTTGACACGAGTAAGAGCACCTGGGCAGCCAGCCCTACAAGTCACTGTGCCTGAGTGAGGATACCCTCCCTCCCAGTGAAATGAAGTTCAATGGTCATGGTGCCACACCAAACCACAGCTTGTTAAGTCAATGCAGGTCCAGCAAACTTCAACAAACCTGCTTCCTTAGCATGAACTGTTCTTCAAAGCAAAGAGCCTGAAATATTCAGACAACAACCTGAACATTTTGGGACATCCCTCCTTTTAGCATGAGAGATGACTTCTCAGCCTCATTTTTACAGCCCTGTCAGTTTTGGTGGCTCTGGGTAGGACATCCATGCTCACCTCAGCAGACCACCTGCTGGTGGCTGCTTAGGAGGAATAGATAGTTGTAGGGCTTCTCCCATCTCTTCCATCCCATCAGAGGAACATCCAAAACAAGTTGCAGTGACTTGTGTCCTTTTGTGTTGGTTTGTAATGTAGGATGACCGGATCACATACAGGTGTCTTCAGTATGAATGTCAGAAGAACCCCACTTCTTGTAACTAATAGGCAAATTCCTACCATTACAAAATAACTAAGACATATAAGGGATAGTGGATTCATCTGCCTTGTCATTTCTCCTGCATGCCCATGTACAGTACCAGCCACCATGGTAACTGACCTGTTAACAAGTCTTAACACTCACCCTGTGTTGAGTTGTTCTATGTTCACTTGTTTTTGGCCTACAGAACATTTTCGACATGTCTTTTCTGTCATCAGCCAGGCTGTTTGTAATCCATCCGCTTACTTTAATAGGATTTAGTTGTCAAATAGGATTCCCTTTAATTTTGTAATCAGTATTAGCTTCTTTAACATCTTGCTGTTCTTTATTAGCTTCATCAGAATTGCTTGAGGATTAAGGTAGGCTTGGACTCTTGGTGAGGACCCCAGCATTTTGGACTTTCCACCTAGGTGGCTGGTGACATGCAAAGCGTCTTGGATACCATTAGAATCAGTGGTACCCCAGCGTCTCTAGAAGCCTATTACTAGACACAAATGTCCAGCACTGTTTGAAGTATGTGGATGGGTAGAGCATGTGATGCTGGTGGATATAACACTGGGCCTCTGAAGAGCTGCTCTCTTTTGGAGCAGCTGATGGAGGCAGGATGGGAGACTCCAGGGCTTCACAAATGGTGCAAGGCCTTTGCATGGATGCTAAGACACTGACTCCTCGGTAGCCTCACCCATCCAGGACATAGAAAATATCACCTTCACAAGCAAGATTTCTACGTAGCACCATGCTCCAGATCTTCACTGTTAATTTACTGCATTTAGAGGATGCTAGCCAGAGCCTTTACTTGACAGTGGGATCAAAAGCATAATCATGTCACTTCTTTCTTGTTAAAAAAAAAGAAACAAACTCGTGCAAATACTTTTCAATGAGGCTGTGTTTTTTTTTTTTTGTTTTTTTGTTTGTTTTTTTTTACTTTATATGTGCGTGTTTTGTTTTACAAATGCATATAAACCTTACTTTTCATCGCAGTATCCACAGACCTCAAAGGGCTGGTCAAAACTTTAACCAAATATCATCAAACCTTCATTTCCTGCCTATAGCTGCTCTTATACTTTAGTTTAATAGGGAGTTTTATGAATTTTTTTAGCACAATGGAGATAAAAATAGGAAAGCACAGGATGTTCATCAGGACTTCTTTGTAGAAAAGCCTGAGGCTGCTACCTCTCTCTGGTTCCCCATTGTTTCCTAACTTCAACCCTTCAGAGGGAGATGTATCCTTAGCCAATCACTGCAAGGGAAAATATGCTGCTGGAGGAAATATCTAACTGTGATTTCTCTGCATGAAAAATATGTTTCGTTCATTGTGATCCTTAGCTTTCATGGAGTGGAGTACGGATAGGATTGTAAAATCCACCTGTCTTCAACTATCTTTTGCTGGTGGGATGAGAAGCAGGAAACATATTCACTATGTGTATATGAATTCCCAAAATATCTAGATTATATCACTGATTATATCTTGATTATATCACTGTCCTTTTCCTTTAGAGTAAATTTATCTTATTTTACCTCACTTTCAAAGATTTTGTCTGGAGTGGTTACTGAAAAATTTAAGCAAAATTCCTTTTAATAAAGCTGTAACTGAGCTCATTTTACTTAATTAGCACTTTTTAACGTTAGGGAATACGAGCAGAATGCACAGAGGCTGCTTTGGTAGATTGGAAATTATGAGCATTTTATACTCTCCTTTATACTATAGGACTTTGTGCAAGTATAGCTAGCAAGCTTAGCGGCTCAAACTCTCCTGGCTTTGAACACTGAAAGTGCTGTTAAATTATTAAGCTTAGTCTCAACTGGCAAGGACATTCAGTGTCTGAAACCTTACCAAACCTCAAGGCAGTTGACAGCAGATAGTATAGTGAACAGAACAAAGAGAAATTAGGATTTTTTAAAGAATTGACTCTCAAGTTCATCCTTCAAAGTGAAAAATTTAAAAACAACAGCTATAAAACATGAGCCATGACTAAAACTTTGAAAAATTCTCCTGTAGAAGCAAATGATAACAACTATCACTTCAGGCTGATGGAAAACAGCAAATCTGTTTCAAGATTTTAATCCCTCATGAAATGAAGCACAAAATACAGACATCATTCAAAACACAGAGAAGGAAGTGAATAATGTAGTGCTTGCTTTGTACAAAAACTCATGGGTTAAATATAAATTCTGCCTGTGGCAGAGAAAAATGGATAGAGCAGAGGTCAGAGAGTTCATCTGGGACCTGTAAGACCAGGATGGCAGTAGCTTTTCAGGTATGAAGAAGAGCTGCATCAACAGGAGAATCCTTTCATTACACAGTCTGGCGTTTAGAAACTCTTGGGATTAAATGTAGGTTCAAATCCATTCCGGTTATTGCGGGAATTAATTCTGGATTTCACATATTCTAGGGATCGCTTTAATCTCTGGACGTTGGGCAAAACGTGGGAACATGTGCAGCAATGCTTTCTTCCCTGTCCACCTGGTTTCACGCATACAAACAACCCATTATTCGGTTTAACCTGTTCTGCTGGTTCAGAAGCCTAGATGTTAACATTTACTAAAATGTTTACTTTCTCTATGACCAAAATGGAAAATGTTGCACATAGAAGTAGTAAAACATTCAAACTGTGAGAATGAAGAAACTTTGATTGTGTATCTGCTAACTTTCGAGAACTTACAGAGTTAGTTAAAAAATAGAACTAAAGAAAGCAAAACCAGGTGTAGAGGCGTGGGGGAAGATTACACCAGTTGAATCTGGGTCTATTTTTACATTACTGGATTTCTGCAAAACCAAGCGAGACAATGTTTCTTTCATACTGTAGAAAAATCTGGTTTACCAAGTTTTAGATGGAGACTCCACATTGTATCACCTCACATCTCCAGTTCTACAGAGATCCCTCACTCTTGCCTCCTAGATCCTGCCATGAGGTCTCCGTGTGGTCTCCATTAGCTGCTGTTTGCAGCAGTGACAGGGAACAACTTGGAACAGCAGCTTAAAACACTGTCACCCCACTGCCAAGAAGAAGGCCATGAATCTCTGTCATATTGCATTTTCTACACTCACAGATAGTCAAGGTCAAGATGTCCTAAATGTTTACAGGAGATCACTGATGAATGAAGAGCTGTTCAGACATGCTGAATTGCAGATAGCTACTTTAACTGACTTAATTAGAACATGTTCACTGTAAATGCTGCGTGAAGATGAATTTTGCTTCTGCTAGCAGCTAAGTGGTCTTTATCTAGAGGCTAAATAGGTTTAGAAAAATTGAGATATAGGCAAACTTCAAATAAATCATAAAAGGAGGGTGAATGAATAGAGAACTGAGTGCTAGATTGAAATACACACGGTATTTAGACGGTGTGCATATATATTGTGCAGTCTGATGGTAGTGTCAATTTTCCAGGTCAAGCAGAAAGAGTTATGAGAGAGTTTGACCCAGTTATTGCTGAGACCCTCTGAGGCAATTCAATATTGGATTACTGCAAGTAAAGGGCACACAGAACAAAATACAATCTTTCTGCTAATTGCTGTGAGCCTGCAAACGCAATTTTTTACCATAATAAAGAAAGCCGTGTGTTATTCAGGACTTTTGGATTGTACTCAAGATCTGTCACCAACAGCAGATGCCAGTAATAAATACAGACACATTTCCAGAAATGCAGAAGTGTGGAGGTGAGCTCTGTTTTCCTTGTCAGTTATATTTTTGTATAGGATATATGTTGTAAACAAAAGGAAATTTGAGAGTTTTATTATCCTTCAAAGATGCATCTGGATTTTATCAATCCATTTAAAATATTTTGTTGTTGTTTTTTTTTCCTCATTCTCAGATAAAATAAATCTCTGACGAAGAAAAAAAGAAAACCAACCACAAAATAAGCACATAGCAGAGCGGTACAAAGGGTCTTTGTTCTAAATCACCTCAATGTTTTCCTTTTGTTCTTTCCAGGAATACAGAAAATGAATCCTTTGCTAGAGAAGCAGGGTGCAATTTCATTGCATCCCTAAATTTTTATGGAGAGCACTTCTGTCTTTTATGTTTTATCACCACAGACGAAGCTGCCTTTTTCTGTTCCAGCTTCCAGAAAGAAAGGGACTGTGCCCTGTAGCAAACTATGACATGGGAAGATCCTGTTCTGAATGCAGACTTCTTATACTATGGCAAATCATCCCTGTCTACTCTACCAAGGACACAGAATCGCTGTAGAGACACTTGAGAGCATTCATCTCACCTAACCTGAGGCACTTGCCATGTAGATGTCTCCACCTAAGCTAAACTAGGGTTCCCTTCCTAGACTAATGGCTAGAAACACGCATTTCTAGCTCATGATTCATCTGATCTGGTTTGAGTGATTACCTTAGGACAAGATGAATCACAAGTGAGAAGGGCTCATTTCTCTCTGCTGATAAGAAAAGAGTGGGTAGGAAAATGGCTCTGACAGAGACATCTCCTTTGTAGCTGCCTCCATTTAGGGGAGGTGAATTGCAACCTCTCTTTCAGAAAGAACAGAAACTAGTGTCTGGCCCAAATTCCATAAAACATTAAGGACCACCAACTTCGCTGAGCCCATTTAGATGGTTTCGTCTTGGTTGCTGGGGATCAGTCAAAAATTTTCTCACATAGATAAAGCTATGCTTTCTCTGGGTGTGTCACCCTCAGCAGAAGAGTTAGCCCACTAAACAAAATTTCAGGCAAAAAAAAGGATTATTTCCTTAGTTCTGCTTTTGATGTATTGTCTTGTGATTTTATGGAAATTTTGAAGCATAAAGGTGGTATTGAAAACCTACAAGAATATAATGCAAATAAAAACCACACAGTTAATTTCTGTAACCTTATTTCTGAAAGTCTAGTTACACTTCTTGAATCGTTAGTGCAGAATAAAGCATTACAATTTTTCCTTGTTCTGCCTAGGAGACTGTCATTTTGATATAATTTTATCAGAGAGTTCTACAAATTGCTGCTACTTACTTTAAATATCAGGTTAACTAGAAGGCCTTGTAGTCCTTGTGAAAAATGCAGGATTAAAATGTTGCTGGAGGTCTTCTCTCAGCTGCAAAATGGCTGGGGTTTCTGAATGAGACACTACAGTTCCTCTTACCTCACGTTTCATGTGAGCTGAGCCCCTGGGAAATAGCCACTTAACCAACCAAAGGCAGGTACCAGAAGCATTACTCAAGTATTAGCTGCATATTAACCATCTGTCAGCGGAAAGGATAAACCAAAACCACATGACCACCAGCACTCAGAGAGACTGAGAAGGTGTAATCTGAACAGCATGATTGGAAAGCTCTCTTCTGCTCCTCAAACATTTGCAGAGAGAGCAGCATCACTCCTCAGCTCACGTGCATCTCTGGGAAAGCACACATACAAAGCTGGGGGCCCAGAAACCAGAAGGTGAGAGCCCCAGGGAGAGCCTTGTTCAGCCGACTACAGAGTAACGTAATTTGCTGAATTGCTCATCATTAGGATAATATCATTTAGATTTGGGGATCTCAGTCATTTTCTTCAGGAGGTGCAAAACTGAACTGAGAGGAGGGAATGCAGGGATTTGTTACAGCACATTAATGGAGGGAAGAAATCAGCGTTAGGGAAAATCTGTTTTTTTCTAAGTGTTACAGCTTTCATTTGCATTCAAGGACATCTAACACTTATCGCTGATTCTGAAAACATATTGGGATTAAAATAACAGAGCTAAATTAATACTATTGCTTCTAATAATCACAGTTACACAAAAAGGAAACAAATCCCTCTGTTCCGAATTTATTCATCTGCCTTTGAAAAGATGCATGCATTATTAAATCAAATGTATTCTATTTTCTCATCAATTTTGCTTCTGGGTTTTTTTTGTTTTTTTTTTTTGTTGTTGTTGTTGTTGTTTTTTTTTGCCCACTTGTTTTCCCTAAGGAAAATTCTGGCATTCTTGTTTAAAATCTTGTAGCTAACTGCATCATGTATCCAGCCGATGCAAATGCATATGAATTGCCTGTGATAAATTAACTGGTGATGTAGTACACCCAGATATTAGATGAGAGAAAAGTCTTTCTTTGCATAAATAGACTGAGGGGAGACCCCACTGCAGACCACAGTTTCCTCATGAGGGGAGCGGAAGGGCAGGCACTGATTTCCTCTCTCTGGTGACAGCGACAGGACCCGAGGGAACCGCATGAAGCTGTGTAAGGGGAGGGTCAGGCTGAGTAGTGGGAAGATTCTTCACCAGAGGGAGTTTGTGCCTTGGCACAGGCTCCCCAGGGCACTGGTCACTGGCCCAAGCTACCGGAGTTCAAGAAGCGTGTGGACAGTGCTGTCAGATATATGGTCTGATTTTTGGGTGGTCCTGTGTGGAGCCAGGAGTTGGACTCAGTGGTCCTTGTGAGTGCCTTCTAACTTGGGGTATTCTATGATTCTATAATAAATAAGTCACTGTACAAAGTAGCTCTAATGAGACATAGTCCAGATGTACACAGACCCTAAGATGATGCATCATTATAAGCTGTTTTAACAATTAAGACCTTACTACATTTAAAAGAATTTTATAGAACTGTAAACCTAATCTTAGAAAGACAATGAAACTGAAGTTTCAGTCCCATATACAGCCCTAACTTTCATTCTTAACACTTGTCCCTCCAAAACCCCTCAGTACAAGCCCTCTTTGGATGACTGAACATAGCACCTCCTCCAAGCTACAGCTACCTCACACAGAAAGCCGTATCCTGCAGTTTTAACAGTTACAGGCTGCTTGGCGTCACAGAGATATGGGATACCAGCTCAACAGGTGGTTACCTCCATTTCTACGTAATGCTGGCTGACAGCACAGCATTTCTTCCCCTGTCTTTCCTGTCACGTACCTTCCACGTATGTCCTGAGTCCCCCTTCCAACACGTGCGCACTTGACAATACTGTGTTTAATCCTTTCAATTACAGCCTTCCCCTCCCTTGTCCAGTTCCTGAAATATCTTAAATATATACTTTGAGACTGAGAACTCTGATATTATGCCTCAGTCACTCATTCATACAAGTTAAATGAAGTATAAATAGAAGGTAAGTGGGAGGTAATAGGATGGAATTAATGTCATTTTGGTGGATCTTGATTTGCAGGCATCAAACCTGTGATTCAGGTTTTAATGCCCTGAAAATAAAAGGTCCTGTGTGGACACAAGCATTGTGCAATGGCTTAGGACAAATACAGCAGGAAGACATATCACTATTAAATCTTGTATTGTTTCATTTAATAGATAAAAGTATTCAAGTGTTTCTCAGCTCTGAAAGAGCCATACAGTGAATCCCATCTGATCCTGATTTATTGGTATTCATCCCTCCCAATATGTGTGGAGTCCTTTTGGCAGGGGCTTAAGTTCTCTCATCTGTTGTATCCTGGTACACATCTGCTCGTAAGAGTCACATGTAGGTCAGGCACAGCCAGAGCCACAGACAAATAGTACAAAGGCAGATGGTTACCAACTGCATTCTGGGCAAGATTTTGGCTGAACAAGGTAATCACTTGCTCTACTCTCAAACATATTTCCTATTTCTCTGAAGTTTTTTCTACCTTTTTTTTTTTTTTTTTTTTTTTTTTATGGTGGCAAGATTTGAACAAGGAAGATTTCTTTACCGCATGCTGCAACTTATCATTGCCAACAACCTTTGTTATCTTCCAATAGCTTTAGCAGCATCATATAATTTAGCCATAACTTGTCCATATATCACTCTTCAGAGAGGTCATAAAGGGGGCCATTTTTTGATCGAGAAGGATTGGATGGAACCTTTCCACACTGATCTCTAGCGTAAATGTTAAACCCATCACTCACACCTAATCCAAAAATAATAATATAGTCTAGCAATACCGCCACTGAAGTTTACCTCTTTGTTTCTTCCCATCTTGACAGCTTTTCTTCACAGCAACATAATAGTTTACCCCAAAACATCAGATCATGCTTCTATTCTTAAACACGGAGCAACATTTGTGGCTAAATATATTAACTTTAAGGTACTCAGTAACCTGTGTAGGAAGGCTGTTTTATTTCAATTAGGATGCTGCTTGAGGTTTTGGTATTTTGGGATTTATTTTCAGTGTCTACGTGATATGCTTAACAATACCAGTGATGAACAGATAATTATATATTTGGCTATTCTGTGATGTCTAAAATGTGATGGGTGTTTACCCTGTAAATTTCAAGTACAATTCTGTATCAACCAGTGATTATTTAGAGACAAGAAAAGCTTCTACAATTAAATGATCAATCATATGTGAAGATTAATGCTGATTTCAAGGCCATTGTCCTGTATCACCAGTCATCTGTATTGAGTGAATAAACTGGTAGAAAATAATTTCCCCTCACCCCTTATAAAAATCACTTCAATTCTGTTGATATGTGATGTATTACTGAAATAATATATCCGATGAATATTTATAGGTATTTCTGCTCTGTACACATGCATTGATAGGGTTCATCTGCACTGTGCAGACATGCACCTTTCTTGTTGGCCAGTGATAATAGTAATTATAATAGCAGTACTAATACTGCTCTTCTTTGTAAGGCATGTTGATATCTCCAAGTGAAAAGAATTATAGAAGAGCTAGGTATTATTTTTACAGGTTTTTATTGCAATAAAAATATTTTATTTCAATAATTTTTCAATATTTGGGCTTCTTTGGTGCAGTAATGCTCTTAATATTTTTTGCACTTTTTTATTTAAGTGCACAGAACTAAAAATGTACACAAACATCAGAATTATATAAGATGTCATCATTTAAATGTTTCTTTATTTTCCCATTCAGAGCATGAGTGAGAATGATTGCGGTCAGACCTTAAGTTTTCAGATTTCAAAGGCATGTGATGGAAGAAGGAGGCACAATTCAGCCAAAATTCCTGTTTACTTTCCTGCTATTTGCCTGTGTAGCATGAGCAGGATCTGTGCTCTGCACTAGCTCCAGTCACTCTGATGTGATAACTGTTATCTGCAACTTTTACACCATTACTGGATGCTGAGAGCTGTGCTATTTAATTATTCTGATTAGGACTACATCTGACTGTGTCTCTCAAGAAAAGCCATCATCCTACTTAACATCAGCACACAGCTACCCATCCCTCTACAAAATCCCTTCTCCAGAGAAGTACCCCAAACTGGCGAACACTAGTTGAAAAGATTCCCATCTGCTCTATGAATGCCCCTGTTAATAGTCAGTATTTCTAAATACTGTAAATGGTATTTTTAATATGCTGCAACCACAATGTGAAATTGGTTATTTTGTGGAATGAGTGTTTTAAAATGTGACTGCAGCACACGCATAATTGGGCTCTCTCAGAGGAGACAAACTGACAGAACACATATTGAGAAAACTGAAAGGTTTGTGTACAGCTCAAGATTTCCTAACGAATGAAAATGATTGAAAAAGTGTTCTTTTTTTTTCCTGTCTTTTGGCAGCTTGTTCAGAATGATGAGACACTCAGTATCTAAAGCCAAATGGCTTCTGCTTAATGATGGCGAAGACACAAGAAGAGAGTGTTGACTTTATCAAAGTCTACAGGAATTTTGCCTTTACTTTCAATGGGTGAGAAATTAACCTGTGATTTCTAAGGGATCCAGAGGATTATTTGCTGCAGAGGAGTGGACACTATGCTCAAGATGACCAGATGTTTTATGTGCACTCATGGAATAGAGCATGAAAATCTCCAATGAAGTACTTTTGTAATGCCTAAGAGCAAGGAGAAAGCAATACATTACTGTGCCAAAAAGCACAGAAATTTTCCACTTCACACATACCTGATAGGAAATCATTTTGTTCTCTTTTTTCCCCATTGTATTTATTTGCAAATGCCTGTATGTTCTGCACACAGCAGATGCGCAAAGGAATTGCATGGCAGGCGTTAGTGCATGCTCCAAGGTCACAGCTCACCAAGCTGGAGATGTGGCTGGAAGGTGCCATTATGCCTGCTCACACAGGCTTCCTCACCATGAAAACCATGAAAATCATGAAAACTGAAAAGAGAGGAGTTACATACCAGGGTCTCACTTACTTACTTCATTTCAACTGACGGCACGACAAGAGTTAACAACCAGAAGAAGTTCAGGTTGGCTATTAGCAAATATTTCTTCTCAGAAAGAGTGATGAGGCACTGGCACAGGCTGCCCAGGGAGGTGGTGGAGTCACTGTCCCTGGAGGTGTTCAAGAACCGTGTGGATGTGGCACTGGGGAACATGGTCAGTGGGCATAGGCTGATGGTTGGACTAGATGATCTGAGAGATCTTTTCCAACCTTAATGATTCTATGATTCTATGTTCTGGACTTGTGGGAAAAGTAGGGGCAAAGCAACAGTTCACTAAATTGTCAGAGCCTCCTTTTCCAAAGACTAGGAAGAAGATTAACGACAGAGTTTGGAAAATGCATTGAAATCTATAGACTGAAATTATGTGCCTAATGTCACATGCAATGCTAAATACTATTATTGTCTTCTGAAATTAAAAACACCTTCCAAACAATTTCAAACCCTTCTCCCACACAGTCAAATAAAGGAAATTAATCTTGGCCACGATTAACTTTCAATTCTCATTTCTCCAGCTGTTCTCCCTGCTACTTCATCTAACCTGTTCCTACACTTCACTGATCAAATGCAGTTGAGAACTTATCCATCATCTTTCAACATAATGAAGTGTAAACATTTTCTGCATCAATCTATCATGTGAGCCATGATTTGGAGTTCAAAAGATTGCATCTAAGACCATTTTGAGCTTTAATCACAATTGTGCTGAATGACAGGCTACTTGCCTTTTGCAAATATATCTGTCCTTTTCTGCTGGACACTCTCAGAAATTCTATAATTTGAATAAATATTTGGAGTTAACCAGAATTAAATAAATAAATGAACTATCATTTTTCCAACATGACCTTGTTTAATAGCTATCTTTAGTGTCTGGATTGCTATTTGAGGTGAGTACAAGGGAAAATACGATGACAAAATGATCTCAACGACCTGAAAGCAGATGCTGGAAGCAAAGATGCAAGACTAAAGATGATTATATCAGGGGTATTGCCCGTATCCTTCAGTTTTGCTTCATATAGTCCATTGCCACGTAAAGACTTCTTCAACACGTCTTGCAGAAAGAACATTCATACACCATTTCATGTATATTGCTGAAGTAATCAAGCAGTAATATAACACTAAAGATAAAAACCCACATCACTGGTTTTCATACTGTTGTCAGATAATATTGATAGTTACTGACTCCAGCATCTGTTCCTCAGGAAAGAAGAACAATCTTTCTCCACTAGTCATCACACCCATAGTATGTAATATTAAATTCAGAATGACCAGGTTGTAAAATGTGTTACAAACAGTATGGAGCAGGGAGGACATTGAGGAAAACAGGAAAACAAGAAGAAAAGACAGCACAGGTTCAACAGCTCATAACGGAGAAGGGCAACAACAGTTAAAGTATTAGTCAGTATCAGCCATCACAGGAAGAAGTTACCTAGGACTTGATACTTACCACAATGAATTTCAATAATAGAAAATAAATGCAGAATGAACTTGCAAAAGAAGAAGCTAAACAACATTTAGGTAAACAGAGATATTCAATTTGGTGGCACCCAGCCAAACATACACTAGAAAACCTGCAAGGCTAAATGAAGCAATTTCTGATTCTCCAACAATTACCCTCAAGAGCTTATGGGACATCTCAGAGAAGTGCAGAATAGCAAATACAGCACTTTTTTTTTTAAAGGTATGGAAGAGTCCTGAAAACCAGAGCTCAGGAAATGTAAATTTGCAGTTGGAGTGAATTATTAATCAAACACCACAGGAAAACCTAAAGGATAGTATAATGACAGAAAAACAGAGTTAGTGGGATTATCAAAAAGAATCATATCAAACCAATATAATTTCAGCCTTTGACCAAATAACTGGTCCCAGGGATAACAGCAAACTTGGTTTGCTTTGACTTTCATATGGTTGTTCACAGTATTCTATGTGGCATTCCCCTAAACAAAAATGAAGATAGGTATGACAATATTCAGCTTCAGATTCATGATTCATACAGAGACATTTTTCTTGTTTACCATGTAGGTGTTCACACATAACCTAGCTCTCTCAGTTTCCTTTGTAGTGAAATCTAGGACTCAATGCAGTTGTCCACATAAAGGCACCTAGTACCACCTGTAATGCCTCCTGCCCGACCTCCAGCAACAACTTCAAAGTGGAGTCAGACCTGTGTCAGACCTGCCAGCCCTGTAAGGCTGCCCTGAGGGCATTGCTGTGTGCCTACCTCAGGACAGCTAAGCAGAGCCATTAGCCCATGCAACCAAGGGAGCCTGGAGATGAATACATCTGATCACAGTGTGGTTACTTGCAGATGAGCAACATAGCTTTCCAGCCTCCACCTACTGCAACAGCACCTTAGACACCTAACTTGTAAGAGGGTGCAAAAACTGAAGGGAAAACGTGTGCAGAATTGGGCTTTTTTTGTCAGTCTGGGGTCTGTTTCAAATAATGCTGTGTGGATTTGTCTTAGATTTAGCCATGTTAGGCAACTTGCAAGATAGAGTAGAAAATATTTTTCTGATATTCATAGATGACAGCAAGCTGGAAAAGGATGCAAGCATTTCAAAGGAGAGGGATAGCATTTAAAATGATCTTGACAGGCTGGAAAAGTGACTCAAGGTCTGTGGGGATAAATGCAAAATGCTTTCTTTAGTCATAAGATTTAAATACAGAAATACACAATAAAGAACTAACAGCAAATCACCAGTAAAGTGGAAAAGAATTTGGCAATTACTGTGATTCACAAACGAAAAATGTGTGTGTGATGGTCCTGCAGAAAAGGCAACTCCCATTCTTGGATGTTCTGGCAGGAATGTCATGTGCAAGGCATCAGGAGTATTTAACACGCTCTGATCCATAATGATAAGGCCTCTGCTAGAGTGTTACTCTACCCAGGGCTGATAGCCACACTTTAGAGACAGATATGACAAGCTGCAAAGAGAACTGAGGGAAAAATGGAGTATGATAGGAGAATTACAAAATGTTACTTGTGCGTAAATTCTAGGATTTTGCTGTGCTTACTCTGGGAAAGACTGGGGGGCAGGGGTGAGAGAAGGGCAGGAGCCAGTCACCAGTTCATCAAGGGTTATAACAGAAATGAGAGAGATCAAACTCCTCTCTGTCTGCTATGAGAGGATGAAAAATACTTGGCCTAATTTGCATCAGTAAATGCATTTAAATCCTAGAAAATTCCAAGTCTCTTTTACCTGACATATTTAGGAACAAGATCAACAAAAGGGAAAGATGGAAGCTGTCTGAGAGTAAGTAGGTCAGGCTGGTGGTTGGACTTCATAACCTTGAAGGTCTTTTCCATCTCCTCTGAAGAGCTCCTAGAAACAGCAAAAATATCTAAGTATCTCAGAAACTACGGCCCACTCCATCAGCCCCTAACATGGGGAGGCAGGAAGAAACCCTAGCTGATGGTGGTGGTTGAGCAGACCTTGATGGAGGCAACTGAGGATCAAGCCTGATGTTTCCAAAAACTGTTCCTTTCTTTGCATCTTCCACAAAGGTCAGATAAGACAGGCTGACGGAGCTGGGCTTGTTCAGCCTGGAGAAGAGAGGGCTGAGGGGCAACCTTCCAGTACCTAAAGGGAGCCTACAAACAGGAGGGGAGTCAACTCCTTCCAAGGATAGATAATGGCAGGACAAGGGGAAACGGTTTTAAGTTGAAGGAGGGAAGATTTAGGTTGGTTATCAGGAGGAAGTTCTTTACCAAGAGAGTGGTGAGGTGCTGGAACAGGCTGCCCAGAGAGGTTGTGGGTACCCCATCCCTGGAGGTGTTCAGGGCCGGGTTGGTTGGGGCCCTGGACAGCCTGGTCTAGTGTTAGACATGGAGGCTGGCGGCCCTGCCTGTGGCAGGGGGGTTGGAACTTGATGATCCTTGAGGGCCCTTCCAACCCAAGCCATTCTATGATTCTGTGATTCTATGATTCTATGATTCTATGATTCTATGATTCTATGATTCTATGATTCTATGATTCTATGATTCTATGATTCTATGATTCTATGATTCTATGATTCTATGATTCTATGATAATATGAATAATAACAGCTGAAGCTGACTCTAGCATCTGAGCCTCAGCAAGGCAGACAGTGAGGAGTCCTGGTGGGGCGACCCTCCTCTGCAGAAGGCATTCATTTCCCAGGTCCCATCGCAACCCCACTGCAGCAGTGAACTGAGCCTTGGGGGCCTGTGTTTCTGCGATTGTTGATCAAATGCAATATGTAAACAGTCTGTTCATTTTATCTTTTCTTTTGCTATGAAGATGGAGTGATGGGAGTTTTATTATAGCACAGTAAGGTAGTTAATGAGCTGTCAGGATCTCTGTAATAAACTTCTCTTTCAGAGTGGTATGTAATAGCTCACTGCAAGATGAAGCACACTTTTAGTCATTGCTCAGAAATGTGTTTTACCAATTTTGAGAAATAAACCTAATTTTATTCAAGAGCCTTATGTCTCAGTAAAAACAGGCTATGGAACTTTCTTAGAGCAACTGTTTCTGCAAAATATGAATATAATTATTCCTCTATACTCATAGTGAAAGCATGTGTGTTATAGAGCTGTAAAACTGCAGAGGGAATTGGGACATTCTGGCTCATTAGTGTCATTCTTTTTTTGTCTAACACCATTTCTCGTGTGTTCCTCACAGGAGATGACTAATCCTGGCCACCAGTAAGTGACAGTGCACGGAGCTCCAGCCAGAACATGTCGGTGCTTTGCAGCAGAGCCAGGGTGCTTTCTCTGCAGCACAGTTGCTTGGTTTGACGTTTTCTGAATTATAAAAAAAAAAAAAGATCATATTGTTTTGCCATCCCTAGTCCTTTCTTTTCCAACACACACAGCCCACAACTGTGCTCCAAGAGGCAAAGAGAGGAGGTCAAGTTATGCCATGAGTAATTTGTCCGATAAAGCACATTTCCTTCTACAAATGACCTGCACAGAGTTTACAGCTCTTGGCTTAAACAACTGTTTAAAGATTTACAGTGTGGATATATCTGAGCCGATTTCCACCCTGAGCTTTCTGCAGCCTTTCCGATTTTCCTGCCTTACGGCTGGTCAGTGAGATCACGTGGTCCTATTTCTTGCCCATGAGCTGATCCAGGCTTTATGGCTGGGAAAATTCACTCTGTTGTTTGCTCATTATGCTCAGATGCTTTTTTAGTATTCCAGAAATGTGTTTGCAAATGGTAAAAGCACAATTTCAGGAAAGCTGCAAGTTCCTTTTTTGAATATCCACACAGGTTTTGATGGGGCTTTTAGGCTCTGTGTGCATTCCTGAAAAACACAGAAAGTTTCCTGTATTAGCGTTCATGAATAAGCAAATACAAAAGGGCAGCAAATGTCAACAAATCCATTTTATATTCAGCAGAGTATGAAGGGCACAGCTCCCCTCACGCCTCCCAGTTCCCACGCCCACAGGCTGTTGGCCGCATCACTAACCTTGCCACCTTCCGTCTTCATCGCCTGGGGTCCTTCGTATTACTGTCTCCATCCTCCTCACTGTGAATGAAGCGGTATTTTTGCTGATTCTTCTGCTTCTCCCTCTCCAGGACAGCGATTGAGGAAATCAGGGCTCAGTGGTGGGGCTGCGATGTTTTGCTTCTGACCTCTGGTGGTCAAAGGGGGCTCTGCAGGGCCCTGCCAGAAATAAGGCTCGTGGAAAAAGTAGGCATTTCCTATTTCCTATGAATAATTGATTATTTTCCGTTAAGAATCAGACGGTATCTTAGCTGCCGGCAGATTTTTACCCAGCACTGAATTTTCCCTAAGTGCATCCTTACATGATATTCAGTTCACTGAATGAACACAGCCATGCAAACAGCGTGATCATCAGGGACACATCAGGGACATGGCTTGCTATGCTTATCCCCTTCTGGGGTGCTCGCTCTCCTGTGAGCATGCCCATTCTGTATTTTACTGTGACGTTTTGTTTTATCAAATCTCCTGCTCTGAATTAATATACTCTGGATTATACATTTTTGTGGCACTGAAGACTTTGTTCAAAAATTCAGCTTAATCTTCATTCCCCAAGCCCTCTGCACTGGGTAAGTTGCAACCCTATTTGCAGCCATACCCATCTGTAGGCATGGCAGAATCTGGCCGTACTTTGGTTAACTAATCTGCAGAACCGCAGCGAAGTGTGTACACACAAAATCTGCAATCATTAAGTATGTATAAATATTAACTGCACATTACAGAGGAGGAAGTTGTGGAGAATGGAAATCAGGTAATGAGCACGCATTTGCATAGCAAGGCCAGAGCTGGGTATAGGACAAGATTTCCTGCAATCTACTCCTGTCTTCAGCCAGCTGTGTGGGAAAAGCAACAACCAAGGAGTGTCACTGCCTGGCACCAGCCATGGCTGTTGCCCTGCTCCTGCCCAGGCTGTGAGGTTTGGCTTCCTAAGCTCTCAGCAGTGCGGCAAAATCCTTTCCTTGTGAAGTATGATGTGAGAGCCCTGGAATTAATGTAATGGGAGGGAGGGGATGAGCTGCAAGAGCACACATTTCCCCTGCAGAGACCTGCAAAAAAATCAGGTCACTTGGTTGGGCCTGGCAGGAGGGCTTCATCCTGCCAAAGCACCTCGGCCTGCTTTTAGCCCTGAGGCCTAGCCTCAGCTTGAAGCCCACTGACCTCTCCAGGATCTTTCCTTGGCTAAAATCTCTGGGTTTTTGAGCTGAGTCACTGAAGATGGCCTTTTCAAGCTTTCTGGGTTTAAATTAATGAGGCTGGATGGTTTAGAAGCAGCCTCTTCACAAGTTGCTTTAAAAATCTTTATCCTTTATTATCCGTGCCCTGGGAAGGTAAACAATGCTTTTAGTGCAATGTGGTGTCAAGAATTATCTCTGCACAGCCACAAACAGATCCATCTTCTTCTCTGAGAACTCGGAGAATATACAGTTTATTGCAATTAAATTGTGGTTGGGAAGAGCTTCATTGTGGATAAAAAGTCCTCCCAGCAGACAGATATGAAGCCATCACCATCACATTTCTCACATCTGTTTGAAGGCAGTCCAAATCTGAAGTCACTATTGCTAATATATATATATATTTTTTTTCTTTTTGTACCATACATGCCCCAGACCCCACACCTTTACAGCAGGTGGTATGGACTTCCAGTGACCACAAATGGAGACACTAAGAGGGACGAGCCATTTACCAGCCACTTCAGTTACATGCATGAAGTTAAGTAGGATGAATACAGACTGAAGAAGTTAGAGCTGCTGCAGAGAAGTCCTGAGAGACAAGGCATGAGCTGTGTTAAGCGCAGGGTGCTGGAGGGTCTGAGAACTCACCCAACCATGCACAGCAATCTGGGTGGGAGCCAGGGATGGGCATGCAGCTCGGTGCCCTGTCCCAGCTCTTGTCTCAGAGAGGTGTGAAGTGGGGATCTGCAGTCTGACAGCTCTCCTCGGGTCTGGTGGTGAGAAGTGGAGATGGAGACAGGGCTCAGAGGAGTGGATATGCGCAGCCAAGTTCCTGGCTTCCCACTGGCTCACACTTCCAAAACCGCATTGCTGCTGTGACTGCACAGTGTCATCAGGCGGATTTGGCCTCATCTCTGGATTTCTAGCTAACCGGGAGTAGTGGAAAAAGACAGGAAGCTGTGAGGTTGTTTCAGCCCCTCCAAACCAGTTTCCAGGTGAATGGGAGGGCCATGAAAAGAGTTCACACTTTATGGTATGAAACGCTTACCTTGTCCAGAAACAAAGGCACTCAGCTTTCTTCTTCAACTTCATTGTTTTAAAAAAAGGAGCTTGAAAAACAGAGGTCTGGGTGGAATCTGAAGTATGAAATCAAAGTGTTTCAGCATGGGGAGTTACTTCTAGCTCTGCATTCTCTCACCCCACCTGCAGATGTGCAGTGCAGCAAAGTGGGAGTGAGTGCAGGAAATGCTTTGTTATTGCGGCATTCAGATTTGGCACCTGGCAAGGGTGAGAAAAGGAGAGATGGAGGGGGGGAAAAAGGCCAATTTTTTTTCATCTTTGTGTGCAATATGGAAGCTATTTGAAAATGTCAAACTCCAAAGACAATCATCAGGTGTTAGGTATTCAACAGACAGAGAAACAGAAGGGGAGCCAATTTCAGCAAGGAGCAGCCAGCATTGTGTGCCTAGCTGAGGTCGACAAGGAGAGGCAGAGACAGGCAGCAAACTAAACAAGAAAGCAGGCAAACCAGCCCAAACCTGCACAGGCCCCATGTTAGCAATCCCTGAGCACCATCTCAGCCTGGGAAGCACAGAGAAGGCTCAAAGGAGAAGGGAGTGAAAAGCCAAGGGCGAACAGAAGGAGGGGGAGAGCAGCACATGTCTCCCAGTGGAAACCTGCTTTCCTTTGCTCTGTGTGCTTTTCCCATCTCACTGTACCAAGCTCGTGGCCAATCGATTAGATCGCTCTCTCCTCCTTGCCATTTGTGTGTCGCTTCTCTGCTTATCTCAGATCTTCCCCAGGGCAGGGAGCGTATCTGCATGTCCACAGCCTAGCCGCACTGCAGTGCAGAGGTTAAGAAGAATAGGAGAGTGCTCACAGAGAGAAAACAGAGCAAGTAGTGAATTATTTTTTTTCTTTTGAGCAACGAAAAAAAAAATGTTAGTGTCTGAACTTGTTACATTTATCTGTATAAGTGAATTGAAAGTCTGCTGCCCTCGGTGCTGTCATTATTCCCATGTACCTATTTCTCTAACCTCACTTACCCTGTGTAGCTAAGTATGGTGCCCTTTTACTGGAAATAAGCCCTGTCCCTGTCAGCTTTGAGAAAAATCATTGTAATTTTTGCTGTAGGGGAAAGAAAGAGGGAAATCAGTGCCTGATGTGCTAGCAGACAGTAAAACTTAAGGGTCATAGGAAGCCACAAAACTGTCAGAGATGATTAATTCAGTGGAGGAAGTAGAAGCCTGAAAGTTTTCCTGTTTCCTCTGTGCTGTCAACTTTCTTTTTGCTTGATGCAAGGGATAGCACGTGATTAGGAGAGAAGGCTGACATGAGAGGTCCCAGGGCATGGAGACACTGGGATGCTGGGCTATTGTAGGGCAGCATGCTGCCCATCAGGACCCATCAGGACATGTGTGACATATGCCTGCCTGACATGCCCCATCCTGTGAAGTGGCATGCTGGATGATGGTAGACGCAGCCTTTCGGCTGGTCAGATAGGAGCCATTTACAATAGGATACAAGCTGTGATGCTGCCATCTCACCTTTAAATTCATGATTTTGGCTCTCTTTGGAGCAGCACCAAGATTAGTTGTGTGAGACTGAACTGTGCAACAGGGACAGAGACTTACAGCAAATATAAATGAAGCTGCAAGAAGGAAATCTTAATAATCCTGTAGACAGTGGGATTTTTCAGCAGCATATTCGATAGAAAGAAAGGAACATACACATTTGGATCAAAATAATTTCTCAGTTGCTAACCCCCCTCTGGAGAAGGAATAGATTCCATTAGACTGAATGCACCACATGTCTGCCTCCTCTTGTTCCCACCCTGTGTTCCTTCCAGCACACAGCTTAAACAATCAAACATCTCAATTTCTCTATCAAGACCCTATGCATCCCTGCTCCTGAAAATATGCTTCTGGTCTCCCCTTTCCAGCACTTCATCCAAATAAAGCCACTGGCATCTTTTCATTTTGTTTCCCACTCTCATTCTGCTGCCATCCATTTTGCAGCACTCCAAGCATGAAAAAGCTTTTTGTATTCTTATCCTCTCCTCTCTGAAACTCACACCTTTCATGGGTCTGACAGCTATTGCAGTAATACGGTGGTAATAATACACCAGATTCTTACGATGTCCATGATGGCCATCTGTATGTAAGAATGCAGGAGAGCTGTCAAGAGGACATAACCGAAGGGCTGCGGGACATTCTTCTCCTTCCTCTCAATTCATCAATTTCCTCCTAGTTTCTGTATTGCCTCTTCATTCTTTCAGTGAACTCTTTGAACCAGGGACTTTATTTCTGTCACCGAGGAGGGCTTAAAATGAAAATAATAACAGAGCAAAAAAACAAACAAACAAACAAGAGTTTCAAGACTTGGTCTTCGTTGGTGACAGCACGGAAGTTATTGAGTGAGAAACTAGGGCAAGGATTCTCCATGGCTGTGGTGTCTCTGGTGGCAAGGAGGGAGCAGGGAAATTGAGCACCTGGATCTTAATCCCTCTCCCTCACTGGTCTGGACCATCCCCAGAAATTACCTTCACTGCCACCTTGTCCAAATCCTGTCTGTCACTGGGGGTTGCTAGGGAACCCCACAGGAAGCTGTTACTTTCATTACCCAGTAAATCAAATGCTGTATGTACAGCTTTCAGACTTGACTTACTTTTAACATCTTTAAGACTGGAAGAGCAAGCTAACATTTTGTGCTTTTTTCTTAGAATTTTCAGTGCATTCACAAATGCACGATCGTCCTTGAGCACTAAACTGACAGAAGACAACTTTCTGTAAACAGGGTTCTCAATTAGTGAAAACCCAATGACAAGCTGCATATCATAAAAGAAAAATCTCTCTAAGGGCTAGGAATACAAATCTCAAAAGTTTTAGGTCCTTAAGCTATGTCTGTACTTAACACAAAATGGAGAAGGGACTGGTTCCAGCTTGGAAGCAAAGTGGTAGGGTTCATATCCAGGCAGCTGAATACCATGACCTCTCCTTCCGCTTTTCAAAAATCCCCAGTGTTGCCAAGTCCAAATTTCCGCTGGGATTGTCCCTGCACATTCCAACCTCTGAACTGTATCCAGCCACTGTGTAGGGGATTGACTTGGCCAAACATCTTTATGGAAAATGCTACCAATAGGCTGCATGGGTACCTGGAGGAGCAGTGCTGAAGCCCATGGCCTGCTGCTGTTTAATTTACCAGTGCAAACAAGACTATATTGCAGCCATTTCCTAGGATTTTTTTTTCCTTGTCCTTACTTTTTCTTGACAAACTCACACAGCATTTTGCTGTATATCAAAATGGAGACGCTCACATCCCACTGTCCGGAGAAGTCTGAAGGAAGTGCTATATTGAGAAGCAGACCTGCGCTACATGAAATCCTGCAGAACACCACATGCATGGCAGCTTCCTCTTTGTCTGACTAAGAAGGTGTTCTCATGTACACGAGACTCATTTCCCCAAAAGACCAGAAAAGAAGCATCCTTTGACAACAGGCTCTATGACATATCACACGTTAACTCATGGCTTCCATGCATTTGTATAGCTACATAAACAGGAACAGAGACACATTCTCAAAACATTGTTCATAACAGAAGCAGCTGAAGAGACGGTGACCATTGTTTTAATCAGATGGGAAGTTTTCCTAAGCCAAGATCTTGGTCTGCCAATCTGCATTTGGCAAAAGAGCTGTCAGATGAGAGGCATATAGAACTATCATATGTTTTTGCTATTGAATGAATATAAGCAAAATACTTTATAATGGACAATGAGGTTGCAAGTAATTTCAACACCTTGAACTATACATGAGCAGAACGAGCTTCAGAAATCTGAGCATGCACTGGGGTATGAAAATCAGCAACTGAGAAGTGATTTTTGAGGTAGTGTATCAAAACCTTGGACCCAAATCTCTCTGAACCTCCAAATGTGAGCTGCCATACTTGGACTGGCTTCAGGTGCCCCTCAGAGCACCTCATGGCAGGTGTCTGGAAAGCAGAGCCATGCCACACTCTCCGTCTGCTCGGCAGTTTGGATGTAGCTCTTCCTGTAAGTTCCATTTCATTCATTTATTTCCTGCCATGATTGATTTCTCTGGTTATTCGTTCAGTCACGCGACAATAACTGAATATAAGCTGGTTATTTGTCTGTTCTGTATGCTACCCCATACATAAGAAATGTATTTACCTTTATGAAAGCTCAAAAGGCATGAAGCATCATCTATTAAAGTGGTGACGAAAATAGTATGTGGAATGTGCCTGGGAAAAAAAAGAGACAGAATTCTCCATTTATGAAGACTGAAGTCCTAGCATTGATATTATTCATTTTATCTGAATAATTAAGCAGTAATGACAATGGCATAGGCTATTTCAGGCTATTAATTATCAGCTCTAGGGGTTGATGGCCTGTGAGGAAGCTAAGGGACATTAACCTCTGCTGGCTATTAGTCATTCAGATGTTGCCATGTGCTGACTCTATTGCAAATTCCTCCCATTTTTAAAATATACAAGTTCAAAGTTACACTAAAAGTATCCACGATGTAATTTCAGTTGGGGAGCCAGATACGTCTATAGCAATAGCAAACAGCAGCGTCAGTGCTGTGATAGCACAAAGATCTCCTGAGGATGTCTTGGCTCCTCTGTGATCCCTGGGGCTATGGAGTTGCTGAGGAAGAAGGACTTAGAAGGCACCTTCTCATGCTTTCTGTTCTCCAGGATTCAAGTTAAATCCCTTCCTTGCATCCACTTTATGCATGTCCTACGCCTGCCAGTGCAAAATGTCCTGAGAAACAACTAGAAGGGGAACGCTGTATGCTTTTCTTGACATTTGCATGAGTTTTAGCCCTTCAGGAATGAAAGAAATAGGGGGAGGATGGAAGACACTTGGGAGGTTTGACTGTTGTTTGCCTGATCAGCAGGGAAAGGGCTAGAGGATTTCATTAGGCATCTTGGGCGAGAGCCTAGGGGGTGGCTTAGGACAGGACTGGGAGAATTAACATCCAAAATTTGAAAAAGAAGGAAATAAACTAAAGGCAAGCAATGCTGTTTGCTGGACAGGACTCCCTCTTGAACTGAGCAATAAGGTGAGAGTCACAGTGACTGCAATGTGTTACAAACAAGTTCACTCCTTCCATCCAGTCTGGCTGATGGATTTCTCCACTAGAATTCCTGTTCTAAGATACATATGTATATATGTGTGTATATAAATGTACCAGATATCAAAATAATGAAGTGTTTGAATAGTTTTTGTAAAAGGTATTCATGAGGTAATTATTTAGGTCTTTCTTTTAATGGGAACTGGTTAACTGGGATCATCTGATCTGTCTTTCTCCTGGTATGCCCAGACACGTCCCTTTGCAGCCTGTTAAACTGTCCCTATGCTGGTCACAGAACACAGATGAGACAGATCATTCCTGTTTCAAAGTGCAACATCAGAAGTCAGACAGAGGCTAATTACACCATTTAATAACACAAACAAGCATAAAAAGCCACAGTCCCCCAAGTCTGCAATAATCCATTTAACACGGGTCAGTTGACCATCAGCAAAGAAGGAATCGGAATAATAATTGTTTTTATTTCATTGGCAGAAAATTTACTTGGTTCATTTTTGTATTCATGTTTGTCCTTGGGAAAGTGGAGGGAACCAGAGTTCTTTATAATGGAATGATACTATGTGTTCCTATGGTCTGTGGAGTCACATTTGTTGCTGGTGCAGTTTTGCTGCAGATGAAAGTAGTCCAGTTCATGTGAGATTGTGCTATTGCTTTTTTCACTGGGCCACTTACATGGACTCTGAAGAAACAGGAGCGTGAGAATTGCAAGAAAAAGTAGCTAACCAGCATGCATCACTTCTATGTATGATGGAATTCTTATATATTGCAGAGTTTATTCATTTTGTTGCATGTTGCTTTATCTCCAGTCCCAAACTGTAATTGTTTCCTCATTATAAAGAAGAGAAAAAGAGACACCATCAAATCTATTGTACTGTTGGAGTAGTAGAGACAAATTGCAAATAAACATTTTCTGTGGCCCTCGTTCTAAAAGTACATGCAGATTTCACGACAACTTGCGCTATTGGGCTGTAAATCCATGATCTACTATCAGGTACTTCTTTAGTGCTGCAGGAAGGGAGCAGTGAGTTGTAAGCTCACCGACTGCTTGGCCTGCCAGTACTAGAGCGGAACAAGACCAAGCTGTGCCCTGAAAACACTCCATGCTGCACTATCATTTTTTTTGCTAAGAGCTTAGTCTTTTAATCTTGTTGTCCAGACAAGCTTTCACTGGTTATCATTTTCTTTTAATGATTTTTCTAATATATGGCGTTTGGGAAGGTAAGGGACTAAGGGAGCTGGCTGTGAATTTCTAGAAGGAAACAGTGAGACAGTGGAGGACATGGAAGCTCAGCCTGACCTTACCAACCCTGTGAAGTCAGCTGCCCCGTGTCCTTTTCTGGTTTAATTAAGGCTAGCAAAATATGCTTATCTCAGCCCAAATCTTCTCTCACAACCTTTACTGCTGTGATGACTGCAATGAAAATGCTCAAGCTATTTTGTTCACCCATTAAAAATAAAAAAAAAAAAAAGGCTTACTTTTAATGGGTAATAATTTTGCAGCTGGTTGAGTTTCCCTGGCAATTAGATTTATTTAGAGGTTTTTGTACTACTCATACTTTATTAGCCTGAAGCTTGATAGCCTTAGTATTCAGAGCAGCTTCTCCTGTCCATGCTACTCACATTTGTCTACTGCCTTCAGATTTACAAACTAGTTCATAAAAAGAAATCACCTTTAAATCGTGAATGTCAGCCTTCATTCTTTCTTTTCCATTTTTCATTTTATGTTAATGTTAAAACACTCATATGTTTTCCTCATTTATTACTGCAAGGAGTAAATTCATTTCAGATTCATTTCAGAAAAAGATGCAGTTGATGCCTTGCACACAAGAGGGCAGATCTGCTTCTCCTATCATACTTAGTACTCCCCATTCACCTGCAACTTTACATTTACCCGTGTGTCTGGGGCTGAGTACCACAGAGAAAGCACTGCAGTAGAGATGGGCCTTGGTCTCAATAGACGCTGCCATCTAGGGATGGTCTAAAGGCCTTCCATTCTGCTAAAGCAATGCCTGTAGAATATAAGCACTTAATTTTAAATGCTTTTTTTTTTGTTGTTATTAACACTGTGGTTATCTAACCTAACCTCTGTGGTTGCAAACTTTAAAAACAATAGACAGGGTTTGCACTTGGGTTTTCCATGCCAGCCACCACCTACCACCTCCCACTTTCGCCAGTACAGTTTTAGAGGCTCAAACCACAGGGACCAGTTTGAAGCTGGTTGGCTGAGAGTAAAAATTTAATTTTGAAATCTTCTGACAGGGAGAAAATAGAGCCAGCGTGGAGGTGGGCTGAGGGCTCTGCAGTTCCCTCACTGCCTGGGGAGTCAGGCCAATATCTGAGATACTCTTGAGGCCATATGCAGGCCAGCAGAATGAAAGAAGCCCACTTCTTCTCCTATGAAGTACTGAGTCACCTTAAACAAAAGGCCCTACACAATGATGCTAAGCCATAGAGCTACATCACATACATCATGTGGTACAAAAAAAAAAACCAAAACCTATAAGAAGAAGTAAATTTTGAAGAACAAGAGCTTATTTTTTAAAAGAGAGGATGCACTCTATAACAAACACTTCTCTTGCTGCACCTGGAGTCATCTGGTGGAAAGAATTAACACAGTGTTTGCCTTCTGAATGCCCTTGGACTACACATGGAGTCAGTGAATGGGCAAATCTGGGCTTTTTAAGAGAAGAGTAGAGGTCACATAAGCTCATCTTTACAAAGAAAAAGAAAACTGGAAAAAAGAGAACTGAGCACAGCTTATCTGGATACTTTTCCCTTGCACTTTATGTTGCCTTTTGACTCTGTCATATCCCATGTATTTCATCTGCAGAAGCAGATTTTTGCTGTCACCAGTGTCACTTGGTAGCTGTCCAGCTAAAGGCCACCTGTTGGAGACCATCTTAACACGAGAGCCAAATGCCAGCTTTAAAAAAAACCACGGGGATATAGGTAGAGCCACTCATGTCAGACGTAATTAGAGGTTTACTGGGACATTGCTGGAAGAGCCTCTGGAACTTTCCAAAATGCTGGACTGCTGACTGCCAAATGTGTTTGCTTTTCCATTTTATCAGTCAATGAAGCTGCGTATGTGGAAAGACTGATGAACTACTTCTCATGTCAATCACAATTAGAGAAGTGCTAATCATGTTAAGGAGTTGTTAATCATACATTAAATTAAATGAATGACACATGCTCTCATACAGTGCACTCTCCAATTGGCAAAGCCATCTAAGACACTCTCCCTTGCTCTCTACAGCATGTCTGTTTGGCCTACAAATACATAATAATTGATAATTTTAATTAGATTATGGTGGTGCACAAAAGTAAACAGTATTCTTGTTATCTACTAGGTATCTTCCTATTACAGATGCTTCTGCAGAGTCAAGGCATTAACTGATCTATCTTGTAAATATATTATATTTATAAATATATTAACATTTATAAATACATATGTAAATTGCTGCCGAAAAATCTCCCTAAGGACTCACAACTAATCAATGGGGAGGAAAAAAGGAGACTGTGCAAGCCAGCAATGGAAGACAGCTAATCAGTGGTGCTTCACTGGGATTTGCATTCCATTAGATAGGTCAGTATAAGGAATATGCATCAACAGGTACTGAAATGGCATATCCAAAAGTTTTCTTAGCCATGGCTATAAAGTGCCTCTTCTGCAATCAAGAGAGCTTTGACTAAAGTGTATGTAATTCTATAACTTTTTAATAATGATAGCAGAAGCTTGTGAGATTGCGTACACCTATGTACATTTACATAATAGTGAATGTAGGGAATGTAAAGACAAGTAATACAAATTAGAAAATACACGGGGTAGCAAAACAAGGGAAAATATGAGAATATTGGCTGGCTGCTAGCAGAGCACTTGGGGCTGTTCACCTGTGCTTATCAACTTTCCTCAGCAATTGCTTTTGTGCACTGCTGGTGACAGGGTGCTGTGCTGGGTGGCTCTGCTGAGAAGCAGGACAGCCTGTTTTCCATCTACCAGGAGCAAAATACTATCCATGATACCAACTGACTGCTAGAGGGAGATGGCAAACTATTCAAGGTGAGTGAGAATTTTTATTAGTGTTAGCAAAAAAGAAGAATGGCCTTTTCTGATAGTAATTTTGTAGAGATCTCCGAGCACCATCCAAATCCCAGAAGTGTGGGAACATGCTGATTCTGTGTCAGCAGCAGCCTAACTTCAGCTATTTCGCCTGACATTAGACATTAGCAAATAAAAAATAACAAAAGGCCTTGAAAATGGAAGAAGAAGCAGAGGCAGAGAGTTTAATTAGTGCTGATCCACATAGCTTTATGGAAAATCAATCTGTTTGTAAAAAAGTCTGATTTCCTTTCCTGACAAGATTACCAGTTTTCATGATAAAGGAGCTTGACAGCAGAAGAAATATGCTTAGATTCTCCTTAAGGGAGTCCTGTGTGACACATGGGCTAGCGCTACCAATACAACACACTAAATGCCTTAAGCTATTAAATTATTTGCCAAGGGGTCGTTTCTAGTATTGTTCTGCAGGGATTTATATTAGAGTTGAACTTTGCTCACCAGTTTCAGTTGAGAAGTATATAAAAAATTATTTCTCGCAACATGAATAAATGATGAAGAGATGTGCAGTGATGAGGAAGGGATGGTGATGGAGAACGACTTCCGTCACTCAGTGAATCTGGGCTTCAACACTTATCTCCAGACTGGGGAATCCGTGAGCAGTTGTGGGTGTGCCCTCCATCAGGTGTGGTGTTACAGCCAAAATGTGCTGTGATGCCATGGCCAAATGGGGTTGCACATCAAAGAACCACAAGACAAAAGCCAGGCCATCCCCATGGGGTGGGCAACAGGATCCTCAGGAACAACAGCTCCCTTATGGCAGCTCGAGAGGTGACACCAGACAAGGAGCAGCAGTTACCTGGGGCAGTGCCAGCAGCCTAGATCCTGGGTGTATAATCAGAGGAGCAGAGAATTAAATTTAGCTCTGTTGTCAACATAGATACCTGCAACTAATTCTGGTGTCCTCATTTTCACAGGGACTTGAAAGGCTGCAGAGCCTGCAGCAAAGAGCCACCAAGATGAGCTGAGGGCTGGAAGAACTGCCTTGTACTCAGAGACAGGAAGAATCTGCTAAATCTTCAAAAAACAGGCTGAAGGGAGGTTCAGCTTCTATGTGCAATTTTCTACATCAGGGGGAAAAAAAGATATAGAATCTTAGTATCTGAAAGTTAAATCCAAGTGCATTCAAATCATCAAATCAGAAACTGTGACAGATATTTTCAGCTGTGAGACTTACTTGCTGGAACAAGTAACAAAGGAAAATGCTGCATTTGCCATCATTACGTGTCTCTGAGTAAGGGCAAATTTTCTGGAGAAACTGTAGGGTTGTTTTTTTTTTTTCCTAGATAGATTATGGCCTTTGTTGTGAAGCCGATGAGATGTGAGTTATCATCAAGAAGTTGCCTCAACACATCAGGATGGAACAGAGGTCATGCTCCTACCCAGACTATGTGGGTCACAGCCACGTAGAGAAGCTCATTAAACGTCACTGCAGTGCCTACTGCTGAGTCCCTGGGACTGATAGTTAATTTAAATAAGTGGCTGGATTTCTTCCCACTGGTGGCTATGTCATAGTGGCTGCAGTAAGGTTGCTTATATGCCCGAATTAAACCCAGGTGTGGGAGAAGGGGGATGGCTGTAAGAGCATGTGCTGGAAATTTGTTAAGATATCCCAGATCACGCTCTGTGGCGTGGAACAGACACACATCTCCAACCAGCCCAGCACTCTTACCTGTTTACTTTAGTGCTGCTGTAAGCCAAACATGCTCCTGCTTTTCATCAGTTGCCACGTAACAGCCCCTTTTGTTGTCACAACCCAGCTCTTGCACTTGACCAAGAGATTCTGGTTACCTGGGGCTATGCTTCGCTGGTTTTCCCTCTCCCTTGTCAGACATGAAGTTTCAAGTGACTCAGTAGGGTCTTTCTGGCAAAGGCGAATTTGCTCAAATGGAATAATTTCTGTAAGTATTCTTGCCTCTAAGTTGCAAATGTCATTTTGTGACTGTTTTGTGTTTGTGCAGTCTGCTTCAGACACATTGAGGAGCGTTTCAGACCTGTTGTCTTTAACTGTTGATGGGATTTGCAGCTATGTTTGTGAATTCCATCTTCCCCATTTACCTCACTGAGCTCCAAGTTTATACACTGTAAATAACAGAAATAAAATATTAACATCACTCAGCTAAACAGAGAAAGTTTGCTCGGTATACTGCGCTACATTTTTCTCCATTTTCCATTGGAAAAAGAACAAGTAGGGCAAAATATATAGCAATATATTGTTCTAGAAAACATTTTCTTTACTTCTTTAGAAAACAAAGTACCTTGACTCACATATAACTGATGTAGAGCGTGCAGTTGATACAGAGAAGGCCTTAAAATGGCCCATTAATCCAAATTCAGTTGGAAACTGGAATAACTGTAACTGATCTATTGTCACAACAGCAGTACACAGAAGTCATAGGAACAGACAGAGAAGATAACACTGAGAAAAAGTAGATATTTTCCCACAGTATCCTCAGGCAGCTACAAATGTTTTCATAGTTTTCAAAGAGATACTGTCAAGATAAAAAAAAAAAGTATAATAGATGAAATATAATAGACATGGTTTCCCTATCTTTGTGAACCAGAATACTGCTTACAGTTTTTTATTTAAATAAACATTTTACCTTACATTTTCCCCCCCTTTTTTTTTTAATTCTAACCACCTTTTAATTCTCATGTATCAGCATTTTTCTTATATGGTAAGTTTTCCACCATGGGATTCTCTAATTGGACCAGTACTAAAGCCAAAAACAGGGATAATGCTCTTATTAACTTGAAGTTTGTAAGCCTTGACCAAAGTTAATACAGAAATATTTCCTTTCATACCAGAGGGTTTTTTTTAATCTCCTAAATATTTGTTAATATCAGCCATCAGTTCCAGAAGTATCTGCAGCCACGAGGTTGCTGGAGATGCTTGGTCTACTGGGGTCCTGCATCTTCTGGTCTTGGTGTGAAGCTGGAGGAGGGAAGTTGGGAAACTCTCCCTCAGAGTGACTGCAACAAGAATGGAGCTCTCCCTCTGTGTCTGTCACACCCCTCCAGGGGGGAATTCACGTGTGGTGGCCTGAGTGTCCAGTTACCCTTCACAGACCCCTTGCCCTTCCACATAGGTTGCTCTGATGGCTCACCCATGCTGAAGCTTTCCAGGGTCTTCCTCATCTTCACTTGTATGACCTTTCTGCTACAGGCGAGGATTTCTGTGCTGTATGAGAAAGCCTTCCATGAAAAGATTAAGGGAGCACACAAACCATCACCATAATAAGAAAGTGCAGCTTGCAGTCATCACCAGGGTTTTTAATTGTTTGTAGATCTCCTTCCCGCTGCACAATTCACTTGGATGAAAAAGGCTACCCTTTTCTGGGCTGCTCACATGGAAGCTTCTTTGTTTGTTAGACCCAACCCTGCTGGAAGTCAAAATAAAGACAGTATGTTCAGTCACTCAAATTATATTCCATTCCCCAGGGCAGTAACCCAAGATACAAAAATTCGTAACAAACCTTCAAAAAAGAAGAAAAAACAGCAGCCTCATTACTTGTCAAGCAAGAGCTATGATTTTGTTGAGACTTGCTTAAGAGAAACATTACCAGATTTGTTTTGTCCTCTCACCAAGGAATGTATGCATAAGCATAAATTATCCAAGTATTCAGTATTTAGGATGTGCCAGATCACAAGTGTCCACTACCGTACCCTCCACTGTGCTCCTCAAAACAATGCTCCTATGCTGGGCTGCCTAATGATCCACAGAGTATTGGCCTGCTGGTCACATGAAGGGACTTACTTTTCCACCAAAAGATGTTTCATGTCACAGTTATGAACCACAAAAGTGCAAGCTAGGAAAGTTCTTCAGGAAGCTCTCTCGGTTGAGATGGGAGACATCTGGATGTTTATAGCTCTTGAAAAACTCAGCAGCAAGCTTCAGAAAAGAGGCCACAGGACGGTGGTTACATTAATAAAGATGTTTTTCCTGGAAATGTACTTGCTGGCTTGAAACTAGCCTCTGCAGGCAGAGGGGGAAATGCTCAGTGTTCAGGGTTCAACAGGCACCTGGGCATTGCCTTCTGGTTGTTGAAATGAGTTATAGGATAGGGGACCTTAAGGGAGATGTGCCTATGGAAATCTTATAGACACCTAATCCTAAGTGGGCTTCCTCCAACCAACTCTTTTTTTTTTTTTTTTT